>NW_020455513.1:162526-173606 GCF_003342845.1 Nothoprocta perdicaria
AGGGCAGCCCCGCGCGGGCGGCCCGGCCGCCCTCCGCCCCGGCGCCATGTTGGGCAGGCGGCGGCGGCAGGAAGCGCTGCCGCCCGCTCGCCCTCGCCGCAAGAGGAGGCCCGGAGAGGGCCCCAGATCGGCCCCCCCGCGTCCCCAGGGCGCTCTGCTGGGGCTCCAGGCGCCGCACAGGGCCGCCGCGGGACCAGCCCGCCATGTGCTGCACACAAAAAAATACAGTTTGGAAACGCAGTTTCAACTGAAAGTGAAAATACTCCTACCAAAAATAGTCACCCTCATACAGCGCTGTTAGCGCGGTTACATAAGGACGAGGGTAGAGCTTTACGGCAGCTTCCTTACAGGCTACAGCAGCGCGAGGCAGGCACAGAGCCGACACACAACCAGGCAGAGCCGGGCCACGACGCTAGCTAGGGTTTGCCAGGGGCCTCAGCTCTCTGCCCGACAAGCCCGGCTGGCCTGGACCTCAGCACAGAGCTAACCAGCAACTGCTGCTCCTCCCGGAGCACTAATTTAGGGCTTCTCTTTCTGCCAGCCACAAAGTTGCGCACTGAGGATTTTATCCAATATAGTTAAAAGCTGCTGGTGGGGAGACAGCCAAGAGCAGCACAGCTGAACATGGGGCAAGCAATAATTTGTATGCAAACCTGGTTCCTTAGGAAGGCCCAATAAAGTTCTTCATTTTATTAAAAATTAAAAAGATGCAAGTCAAACCACTGAAGGATTGGTATAAAGCCCTATTGTAGGAGAGGTGTACTGGCAGGAAGTTGCCTTGTATTGGAACAGGCCCTTTGAAGCAACAAATTAAATCGAGTTCACCTGCATTCAGGAAAAAGGAGGCGAGACAAGGAAATAGCACTGTTTTCAACTGCACAAGGAAAGTTAAACAGTCTCTTAAGCACACATGCGCACACACACTGCTCTGTCTCCAGTCAAGCCAAATCCGGTTGGCTCAGCCGATCACTGCACTTAGTCTTGTGGAGCAGACAGAAGGAATTCCCTCATGCAGTATATACAGACTAGATAGAGGTTATCACAGCCTTTTCCTTATATAAATGCAAGTTAGTAGGTTTTCCTCAGTACAGTAGGTCAGAGTTGTCTAAATAGGGTAAAAGATGGAGGTAAACAAAGTTCATCAGCACTCACAAGTTATTATTTTTCTTCATTTCTTGATGTAAGAGCAACCTAAACTAGTGTGCTGAGGCAGTACTGATGCATACTGTTCTCCCATGGAAGAGAGCAAAACAGAGCTTACCTAGTTAATATTGCAAGATTATTTACTGAAGTTTACATTGGTAAAATTAAAGTTTTTTACCTCTCCCACCTCCATCCATGTTGTTTTATGAACTTTCAATTGAAACATTTTAAAACAAAACAAGCTGAGTTGTAGTGCATCAGCACCCGAGGCAGAGCCCTACATGTAAATGCTGATGTGGCACAGTCCTCATCACATCTTAAGCCATGTTTCCAACAAGTACTTCATCAGTCTAGCCTGATAAACCTACCACAGCAAACTTCATAGATTATAGATTTATATATTATAGATTATTTTACAGCTATTATAGATTATTTTCCAGCCATTTTTGATCCCTGAATATTGCTTTGAATAGCACATCTGCACACATTCACAGCACTTGTGTTAAAAACCACCCTTGTTCAGAATCATCTCAGAGCTACAGTCCTTACACATAATCCCATTCCTAAACAATGTCATGTCTGCCTGCTTCAGTAACATGCTCATGCTGCCTTAAACTCCCGTTACCATGGAGAAACAAAACAGCTAATGACTTCAAGGCACATCAAGAGATTACTAACTTAYCCCAGAGCACTCACGCCTGTATACATAGGCTCAAGTACATAAAATAAGAATTGTAATTTGAGTATTAAAATAGAAGCTCACTATTTTCTTCCCCCTAGAAGTTTATAAACACCAACCTGACAAGGTTCCTGTCCTTATTAAATCACTTAAAGCTACTTTTGTTTCAGGAGATTAATGCCTACCRTAGTAGTAAGTGTCTGGTTATGTAGTACCATTAATTACAGCATGAAACAGATACTCACAAGTGCAGCAAGGCCTTGCTTTTCAGTCTGCAGAATTCTGCTACCTATTTGAGAGATCTCAGGTGATTTTCAGATACTAACCGATTTAATTGTGGTGAAAATAGCTTTTCCTCATAAAACTAAGAACATGCAATACACTTATAACAGAGACATGGAACCTTGTGACTGGTTTTCACAGTAAAAAAYAATTAAATTTTCTGCTGTATATGTTAAATGCTGTGTCTTAAGACAAATAGCACAGTTTGGGAAGAACTTTAAAAATTTCACTTGTCCGTCCTTAAGTCCTAAGTTTCAGGAGTGTSTGTTCTCTATTCCCATTTTAAAGGGAACATGGGGACACCATCAGAATATGCCTTCTCCATTTCTGTACCTTCCTTTAATTAATATAGGAGATCCTTCAACTCGGGTTTTCATAGATAATGCAAATACCAGACACATCATAAGAATGAACATTTAGTAATATGATCTCCTGAAAAATGAAAGTTCAAATTAAAGCACTTCAGCTTTTGTTTGCAAAGCTACTACTTAGGTAATACTGGCAACCTAGTATTGTTGTTGATAACCACAAATCCTCTTGCCTTAAATTGCCTCCTTTTTGGTCTCAAAATACACCAGATTTAAAAAATATAAAACACCATATAAATACACACACACTAAACAAAAAACCTACTGCATTTAATTGGAAAGTGGCATCTGCCTATAAACAACATGTAGTTCCTTGTGCTTTCTTTATACTTATTTACCCATCATATGGTATTTTCTTCACACCTCTGTTACCTTTAATTTCAAATATCTTGATCACCTCTCAAAAGCAATTTGAAACCTTCTCAGCATGCAATTCACCCCTTCTCATCAGTTACTCTGGTCCCTCATATTTGTTTGTGCTTTCTTCAGTTTTTAGTTAACCAACCTTCACCTCTCACATCAAATTTCTCTGTTAGTTTCTCCTTGTCTTTCCAAGGGGAAATAAACACTCTCTCTCCCTTGCCAAGAACAGTTAGCCCTTTCCCAACCACTGCCCCTCTTTCTGCAACAGTTCTTGTTTCTCCTGGATGGGGGACATGGGCATCTTTTCTGAGGGGTGGCAAGGAGGAGGATGGGCTTTCACGAGGGRAACCAGATGGTCCCAGCAGCCCATCCTGCCCGGGCTGTTGGGCGGTTCTGCAGGCCACCATGGGGTGCTCTTTCCTTTCTGCCTTGGAGAGACATGGAGATCAGTCGTGCCAAGTGCTACATGAATCAGCCTGGCATCTTCAGACTACYTCCAAATTGCAGGGGGTCTCTCTTACCCCAAAAGACATCAGACAAATTCATGTTTATATCCCACTGCTCAAAGAACAGCAGTTCTCTGGAGATGAGATATTTAAGCATTTTCATACACCTTCAGTGCTGCAGGGCACAAACATTTATCTTTTCCTAGGTTTGCCGCTCTCTTTAAGCCTTATTTGTCCTTTTCTGACTGTTCTTCTCATGCCTTACCCTACTTCTGACCATCACAGTAGGCTCCTGGATTTCTTCTGCATATCCTCAGCTTGTTCCCATTCAATTAACACTGCCTTCAGTGTCTGAAGCCCRACACACCATTACTTTAAAAGAGAATATCATTCTTGAAATACTTCACTGCCTTTAATGATAGCAGGGAGCATATGAAATGATTTTTTTTTCTTTCCAAGTATCCTCATGAAATCCTCATTAATCATTGTTAGGGCTGGTCAGAAAGCTTCAGACATTTCTAAATGCTAATTTGTCACAAATGAGGTTTCATGGCAAAGGATCAGTTTTGATGATTGTTCATTTCTTCCCCATTTATACACAAATATATACAATGCGTATGTGCATGTACGCACATACACACACCTGAAACAAACACCAGGAGTCTGGGAGTGACTTTCGGAGAAATCTCGGCCTCATCCCTCCTCATCCCACAGCATTCAATACTGCTTCCTGACAGAGTCAGTTCACAAAGATAGATAGGCCTTGCCTTGCACTATCTATAATCTCTCTGCAAGGGTTTAAGATCAAATAAGRTCTAATCATCTCAGAAATAAAGCCATTTGCACTAATGCCCATTATTTGGAGAGGAGGTGAATCCTTGTTTCATACAGATATTTAGCACTGATTTCAAGCAAAACAGAGTTCCAGGGACTGAAATTTAGGTGTCTGGCAATGGTTAGCAGTATGTCCACTTCTCAGTAGCATCTTGGTTTCTCTTATAGCATTTCTGTCCGGAAGCCCAAAGACTACAATGACAGAAAGGGCATGCAGATTCTCAAACAAGATTCAGTGCACAAGTCCTTTCCAAGAGTTAGCAGAAATGCTGCACACTGACTATGGAAGCTGTGTCTTCATCATGTAATCAGCATTTTCATAACACAATCCAGAGACAACCTGTGTTTTTCACTCTTCAAACGGTCAGCACCAACTGATGCTGCAGACAGAAGATCCCAAAGACAAGAATCATAATTTTATTTTCCCCATGCTTTAGCTTCTCTTGCTAAAATACAGCAAACCTGAAAACATGACCTGCTAAGAAAAAGTTTCTCATTTCAAAGCATTTGATGGCTTGCAAAGAGGTTCTAAACTTGGCCTTGGCAGGGAAGAGGGCATTCTCTGACATTAAATCCAGAAATCGTTTTGGCTTTATTCAGTCACTCAGAAGCTTAGCGACCATACCTAGTGTTATAGATGAATTAGTTCATAAGATAACAGTTTTAGATAACAGACACCTTAGATTTCTTGATTTTTTTTCTTGTAACCTGATAAACATACACATTTGTTAGAGCAGACCTATGAACTCAGAAAAATTAGGTAGACTAAAATCACTATCGCCTAGCTGCAGTTTCCACCGACTAAAATCCTTTTGAATAGAGGTCATTGTATGAAAATGAAGGCAAGAGAAGGCAAYGGTGTGAATCATCTTTCAAAGACGTGGAGATAAAGCAACATTAAAAAAGAAGTTTCAAGAGGAATATTAATTATTCTCTCTAAAGTACAGGGGACACTGCAGGGGTTAGGCTGCCTGTTCCACCTCAGCTCGCAGAGGATGGTTTCAGACTGGGGAGGCCTTGCTGAAGAACCCCCCTCCTAAAATTTCAGAGACTGTCGTGCAGTAAGTGCAAGTTACCACGGTTGTCCAGCCCTGTACCTCTGGCAGCCCTGCACGGTTGTTGCCTCAAGATCCTGAGGGCTGCCAAGGTAGTTCCAGAAAGTGTCCAGCCAGGAAAGCCCAAAGCCACCTTTCCCACAGTCCTGATCTCGAGATTTCTTTGCTCTTACCAATGTGAGCAGCACTCCAGAAGTCTAGCTGCAATTCCCTGTTACACCTCAGAATAAGTAAACATAGATGAGGCAAGAAGAAAACCACTCAGCACAAATGGTAAGGGAGTAACTATCCTTTCTCTCCTCCTCCTCAGGTATGTGTTGACTCAGAAAACTACATAAAATTTAACTCTGTCTTAGCAAAATAAGAGCACAAGCATTCATAACTTTCAGGACATATACTACAGCATCTTTAAAGAAAAATAGAAAGCAATATGAAGAAATGAGAGTTCAGACAGGTTTTTAGGAAACTGCATTTTAGCCCATAAAATAATATACTTAAAAAGCCATTTTGAGCCGGGACAACTTTCATAGACTGTTCTCTAACCCATTCTGCTGGAGTAAGTTGTGCTCAGCCTTTCTTTATATTCAGAGTGGGGGAAAGCAGCATCATTTATTTCCCACAGCAGACTCAGCAGCAGCAGCGACTCCTCTGCCGAAGCAGTAACCCGGCTGCTCGCAGAGCAGTTCAGGCAGCTCCCCAGGCCCCATCCCAGTGCTCAGCAGCCCCACTGCCAACTGAYCCTCGCCCACACGAACCCCTTGCCCTGCTCAGCAAGAACCCCAAGAACAAAAACAGAGACACTTGACCTTGCTGCTCCCCATCCATAGTCCTGGGATGTGGCCAGGMTCCTCCTGGAGCAGGAGGGTAGCCCCTGCAGCAGGAATTTTACACCTGAACCAGGTATCCCATCAGATCATGCTGCTTTAAAGGAGCAGTGCTAGCCAAGCTGTGGGCACTGGTAGGATAGGGAGTTTGTCAGTGGCCCTTTGGTAAAGGGTGGTAAAATCTTCAGTCCAGCACTCTCCTAAGTCATCTAGGTAAAGTTTTTTGATAGCAAACATAAAGCAAAGTGTACTTCTAAATAACATCAAACTAAAGTGTTTTATGCAGCAGTGTGAATGGGCACTATTTACAATCCAAGTCTGCCTATCCTGTAGCTTCTCCCCTGTTGTGGGATGCCCCATGATTCTGCTGAGTTCACAGCAGRGTCAGGGCCTTAGAGAGATTCTGGATTTTATGAGTTTTTGTACAAGAGAAAACAAAATGCCTGGCTATTCCTCTGTGGGAGAAGGCATCGGCACTTGGTTTTCCTGTTTCCCTCCCTTTCAACTTATACCGGCGTGATTACCACCAACAAAAGTTAAATAAAAAATAAATAAGCAAGGAGAGCACAGCATGCTAGCCACAACAAACAACTGCTTTAGCAATCTATTATCAAATACAGGACAGGGTTTCTGAAATAAAATAAAAGCTGGTTGCTAAGTGACAATAATGCACTTGTCTATCATAACATTTACCAGCTCCAGACTAAAACCATTAAACAGAATGAAAAAAAAGTCACACTTTATCCCATGCACCGCTCTTGTACCTTCAAATCAGAAGAATCACGATGTCCTCAAGATCTAGAAGGATCTTTCTATCACCAATCTATTTGATGTGGAAAAGCACAGATGCTGAAGCTATAGACAGAACTATGAAGTTATAATGGACTGACACACAAAAGGCAATTAAGGATAAAAATAAAATWAAAAAAAACAAACACAAAGGAATTGAAAAAGAAACAAYTACATGAGAAAATTAATGCTATAACTGAACAGCTTTAAATGAAATGAATACATGTCTTTCAGATGGCAAATCTTTAAATGAACTTGAAAACTAACTTTTTTTTCCCCTTCATCTTTTACTTTTCTGTCTAATCTTAGAGTGAAGCTGGACTCACCACAAAAGCCAAGAGTTTTTTTATTTAACTCCATAGAAACTAGCTCAAGTCCTTAGGCTTCACAATGCAAGTTTGTACTTAGCACTGTGCTTTAGCAACCAGCAAGAAATAGGAAACCAGCTGTGTGGAATTTGGTCTACTGTTTATTTGAAGAACCTTTATTATGAAGAGATGCTTCTGGTAATTTCTCACTCATTATTTCCTTTGTTCTTTCACTGGCCCTTGGTACATCTTCCTTCTTGTGTTCATCATTTGCCCTGGATTCCCTCCCCTAATTGTGGGCATGTCAAATGCTTTCTGTCTGCAGGAAGTATCCCTGGAGTTCCACCTACCTTTAAAGGTACTTTGGCTTATCATAATTCCATATCATGGTGGCATTTCATTATGATCATCACATCGATAAGGTAAAATATAATAATATCATAATGAGGCAGAGTTTCCCTTTGCTGGAGCTCTGTGGAGCCTGGTTTGACCCTGGCCAGCGCTGACAGGGTCCATGAACAGGCGCAGACAGGGCAGGGACCTCGATCTGCTCCCAGGCCAGCAAGGGCTGCTCCCGAAGCGCTGCCCTGCACAACACCTGGATCACCGGCAGAAGGGCAGGAGGAAAGTGCACAGTGCGAGCGATTAAATAACCCACCTGGGCAGGCTGTACAAGGAGGGTGAAAGGGCAGGGAGCAGCCCAAGAGCAGCCAAGCACCGTGGTTCCGGACGGTGCTTTCCTGGGGCATGTCCAGAACGGCCTTGAATAAAGCGGAGTTTACAAGTACACTGAGCAACACTTTGCTCTTCCAGACCGTGTGCTGGATTTTAATCGGTTTTGGTGAAATTTGAAGCTGGTTTTGCTTCATTGGTCAAGTGAGTTAAACCAATTTTACTAGTGTTTCTCCTGGAATTGCCTCAGGGATTTTGTTAGTGTAGACAATAGTGAAAATGGGAAAGTCCTTGCAATTAAGAAAAGGAAAGTTATGGAACACGGAATTATAATGAGCAATGGCATCACTTGTTGCAGGTAACAGATCTTTAAAAATACAAACAGCCTGTGCTTTACAATAACATTGTTATACTGAGTGACAGTATGTTAACTTCTCTCTTTCTGCTCTTTAGGTATATTTGGAACCGCATTTGTAAAGAAAAATGGAGAGGAATTTTATTTTAGTATTTTTAGCAGTCTGACTTTTTTTTTTCGGAATTGGAGATTACATTTCATTTCTGTCTTCTTTTTTTTCTTTTTTTTTTTCTTTTTTTTTCCCAGTCTTTTCTGTGACTGCATCTGTTGAAACTGGGGGTGTAGAGCAGAAGTGCGACTTACACTGTCGGAGCTTACTGCTGAACTCACTGGGTTTCTTATATGAGGTAAAGCTAAGTATATCTATATATGCCTTATGACTGGAATTGAGTGCAAGTGCATGCCTCAAGAGTGGGATTTCTCCATTAGCCATTTAGAACCACAGATATTTTGGATTAGTACATCCTCCTCTCTTTTCATTTTTTCAAAAATAARAACTTCAAAGCGGACAGATACAACTTTTCTAATGGATAATCCATATATGCTTTTTTTCCCTTCCTTTTGTTTTTTTGATGCTTTTGTTTTCAAGCATTTGGTTGTGYTTTCTCACATCTTTATTTCTATTCTATTTTGAAATCCTCTCATTTAAGTTTCATTCTAATTCTTCCTCTAACACTAATATATCACAAATCTTTTTCTCTTCCCACTTCAGTTACCTGACTTTCTCAAAAGATATCACACATGCTCTTTGTCCTGCTTCCAGATATCAGCACTTTTACTCTTGATTTCCAAGTGACAATACAAGGTTAAATGGATTGTATGTGATTGCCAAGTTGATAAAAAGTAGACATTATATTCCAGCTTCGCYTTTGAAATATTATCCTTAATATAAAACTGTTATCTACTAAATACAATCACAAAATTATTAAAGGATATTGGGAGAAAGAACAAAAGCATTGGTGATAGGTGTCTCAAAAGCAGCAGGATACATCTTCCCAAAATCAAGAACTATCAGRATGCTGCTAACAGTACCAAGACCTTCTTAAAAAGGCACATTTTATGCAGATCCAAATGCCAGGCCTGGAGCTGTGAGTGATCTGTGAATTTATGGAGCTTATTTATTTATTTATTGCATTTTTTTTTCTCTCCTGTGCTACTCTGATATTAATGAAGATTATCCCTACTGAGAAAGAGAGATGGGTATTCACTATTTCTGAAGTCTGAAATCAGACATTTTCCTCTGTGTTTCTCATTTCTCAAATCTATAGGGAAACCAGTAGCTCAAGGCTAGCTAATAACTTTATGCATTCCTATTTTATGGCAATGAATATAGGTTGGAAAATGATACAAAGAGAGCTCTAAAAATCAGTTTCTTCTACTGTTGAGACAGGTGATCCCTCAAAAGTGACTTTTAATTCGTCTAGGGTTGTCTCATGTTTACTAAGTAGATTTTCAGTGGATTTCTGATAATGTGATGAAATTTTGTCTGCTAGAGTTATTTAGGAGAATAAGGAATTCTCAGACTTCTAAAATTTTAGATCAGAAGAATCCTGTATATTATCTCCATGGCTACCAGATTCCTGAGCATCTTGGCAGGCTTCTGGTAGCCATTCTGGAAGGTTTTGCAGATGAATTGCTTACTGAAGAGACGACGATAGCCACAGGCTTGCTAGCGAGAGCAGGGGTGTTTGTATTTCACCCTCAGTCAAAAAGGAGAACGTGCTCCTACGCCACCTTCCTATTTGACCTTGTTGAACTTCCTAATGGGAGGACTAGAGATCAGCAAGATGGCCGAGTAGTGTCTGGTGCTTTGCAGGATGTCATGGGCTTGTCTACCTGCATCTTTGTGGAAGCTGGACTTCTCCTCTCATGCAAAAATTTCACTGTGAGAAAGAGAAGGATGCCAGGGAAGAGAAGGCTCCAGGGAATGTCTCTGCTTCCCAAACCACCATGTTTACAAGGCACAAAGTACACAAAAGGAGAACTTTACCAAAGGCCCAGCCCTTGGGTGTATCATCTGCCCTGGGCCTTTCATTCCTCCTACACTCCTTTCTTGCTGTGTGCTCTACAGGTAGCTGCTACACTTGCTTGTATCTGGGGCTACAAGTTAAGAGCTCCCACTCTTTAATACTGTGTTTCAGTTCTCTATCCAATCTCTTATTTCTRACATATATTGGATCTTCCAGACTATATCTAATGAGACAAACTACTTGCAAAGGGGATGGGGAGAGAGGTATTATCTTAAAGCCTGCACAAAACACACAACACTAACATTGCTTACTTGGCATATGTGCAATAGAAAGTCACTTTTGCAATAGAAACACACAATATCATGTTTCAGCTCCAAAAAGCCTTTTTCAGAAGCTTTTGAAAGTTTAATATCAAACCTGTAAATGATTACAGATTGAAAATCGCTTATATGTGTGTTTACAAAATAGGGGTTAAAAGACTTATTCATGGTTACAGTTGAAGTCTAGCAACAGAGAAACCACACATAAGTAATTTCACTGACAGATTCTGCCTGATTTGGTTTGCAGTAGCTGTTTTCCCAGCAGCTGCACTGCATGAGAAGTGACAGAATGGGATATGCGACTCCCTGGGTCACAGCTTTAGTTGATCAGTTTAAAGTATCAAGTGTGCTGTGCTGCACTGAACAACCAGGGTGAGGGAAAAGGAGGGAGAAGGTGTGTGTGGAATACCCACGCTTGTCCTGATCCCGTTCTTGAATTACAGAGCAGGGGAGATGCCAGCCAGCAGTGGAAGGAAAAAAAAAAAGAGAAAAAAGCATTGCCTTAAATCACTGCAGCAAGGCTTGTTCTTCAGGCTTCCCAATCTTGTGCTTTAGTTAAAACCTTCCCTCCCTTTTAGACTCAGTGTTTGGCCCTGTTAATCTAACTCACAGGAACTATACCTTTCAAGATGGAAATGATGTATTCAGCAATGCCAAAAAAAAAAAAAAAAA
>NW_020455513.1:174236-225686 GCF_003342845.1 Nothoprocta perdicaria
TTTTTTTTTTTTTTTTTTTTTTTTAGTAGTAGTCAAAAATAAAAGCGTGGAGAGTGCTGAGCACACAGTTTCCCACCTAACTGTGTAGGGCAACAGTTTGATCAACAACAGTGGCCTAAGCCGCTGGCCCTCCCTGCATTGTGCTGTGCAAGTGTTTGTATGGCAGCTCAGCAAACCAGAGCTTACCTGGTAGAGAAACAACCCATTAATATTTTGTTGCCTGTTTTTTCCTGCATTATTTTTGAGGTTCCTTTTCATTTCCCTGGTTGTGGTTCACTGTACATCTGCTTAAAACCTTAAGCAATACTGCTCTGAATGTCCAACCCTCAGATAATTTAAATGGCTTTATCAGGTTATTTAAGTAGCTTCTTCCTGTTAAATCTCCTTTATCTGCATCTGTGTACTCTATCTATTGGAAGCAGTTTAGCACATTGCAGTTTTCCCCACCCCTAAGGGTTCTGCAAGTGATAGTTTCTTGTCCCTCTGCCCAGCGAGACTCATGTCCTTAGCACCTCTTCCTCTGCAAACATTCACCTTCACCCTGTGGGCACCTGCTAGCCATTGCTCTCCAACAGTCCAAATGATTTAACACGCTGAAGCTAAAGTTGTTACCAATGCATTCTGTTCAAGGAAGGCAAGTTTTATTTAAGCCCTGAAAATGACTCCTGCATTCAAAAACCTGTCTTCCTTCCCACCCCTACCCCAGGGGATGCTCCTTTTCCCTCAGGCCCTGCTCCTGCTTCCCCCGCGTGCCGCAGGTGAGYGGCGCCTGGCTACAGCCCGCTCAGTGGGAGCACTCGGACCAGCACAGGCAGGATGAGCACCAGGAGCGCCCTCCATCCATCCACGCATTCCTGCAGAGTTGTGCCCGAGGCCGCAGGCCTCTCCTCAGCGGCCGCCCTCTTCCCACAGCTCCCGGCTGCTTGTCCCGTCGCAGGCCCTCCAGCACCGGCCCCACTCACAACCGGCACCCACTGCAACACCCTCATCGCTTTCCTACTCCCGTCCTTGCAGGGCCACGCGCTCCTTGGCGCTGGGCAGCAAAGATGCTGCAACAGCAGGCAGTGCCCCTGCGTGCTCACACACAGCACCGCTGGAAACCTCAGCCCCAGGATCCCGTCTTCCTGGCGTGAGTGACTATCTCTGAACAGCCCAGGAGAGAAGGCCTTTCGATTCTACATTTATGATAAAGCTGAACAGCTACTCTGGTAAAGTTTCCAACAAGCCAACAAGAGGAGCACTTTTTATATATATATATATATGTATGTATGTATGTATGTAATATATATATATAAATATGTTATATATATGTTTTATATGTATTTTATATATATAATATATATATTTTCCCTAGAATAAGGAATATACTAAAATGTCAACTCTTGATGGTAAAACTGGCTGAACTTCTTTCTTATTCTACAAGTAGAAGTAATATTTCTTGAATCACTGAAAGTGTTTTAGTTCAATTCTTTTTTTTTTTTAACCTCTTCCAGCAACAAAGTATTATACTTCAGATTTTTTTCCTTCAAAGTGMTTTTAATTTCACGATAGGAAATGTTCAGACAGTTTACAAAGTTCACAAATCAGATGTTTTGGTTAACATCTCAATTTAGCAGGAGCTTAACATTATTTAATCAGAGAAATGATTTTAACTTCTTCAAAGTTAAAGCTTATTTTTAGGTAATAATAAAATGTCAGGAACCTGGAAAAACAAGTTAGCTGTGCAGTTAGTCCTTTGAATAAAAAAACGCTGAGAGAAATAGGCATTGAGATGAAGTTATAGATTACTAGCTGTAATCCTGTGCCATTTGCGTCAGTGGGAGGTGAATGAATTGTGAACCAAACCAAGATCAAGTGTGCAGACCCTAACCTTATTTGCATTGAAATTCTGAAGTTAACATGAGCGGGTAGCGGGTCAGACTAGTGAAGTAAAWTCTTGGACACATTAAGTCGATGGGGCTTCTGGGAGAATCCATTCTTCTCCCTCTGGTCTACTAGTGTAGATTTAAAAGGATGTGACATAAATCCTCCAAACATATCTTCACAGGCTGATGGTGTGGCTTTTTTTTTTTTTTTTTTTAATAAATCAAGACTTGCATTCTGAAAAAAAATCATCATCAAAATCCAGGATAAAGTTTAAATCTGTGTTTTTTCTTAGGCCCAGATTCATTTTGAGTGTGATAATTACTAACTTAGTCAGGGTAACAGTATCTTGATACCCGAGTGATCTTAATGGTATTTCTAAAAGAAAGTAATTTGACTATGAACACACTGGGATGATTTTCCTCAGTGTTAAAAAGCATTCTGTTTTGTCTTATTTGACCCCATGAGGTGTCATGCTCAGTCATTCAGATGTGTAACATTTACCTCTAAGTTCCTCCCCTCTTAACAGAAATAGGAATTCTCTTTCTGACACCCCAAGGGTAACTGCTCCGTGTTGTTTCTGATGGCTTGTCGGAATGATCTCCGGGCATATTTACCTTGGCCCTTATATGCCTCAGTGCAATCTAATCATATAACAAACAACAAAACAAGAGTTTTCTAAGGCTAGATTCACAATATTTGTCACACAAATATTATAATGCCTGTGTTTTATATCTTTTTTTACCTGTGTTTACAAACATAATACCTGTGTTTGATATTCCCATTCAACTGTAATTGTTCTACTGTTAGTTTGAAACCYGTGATTCTGGTTATTTTTTCTTAAATGTTTTCGACATTTTCTGGAGAGCTATATTATCAGAGGGCCTCCCTTAAATATTAAAAAATATGTATCAAAAAGTCTTTCTCTTCTTGAAGAACATAAAATCAAGCCTTCTGGGCCAGATCAAAGGTCCATATCTTTAAGTATCTTGTTTCCAGCTGTGGCCTAAAGCAGGTGCTGAGTGGAAAGCAAGGCAAATAGAAATCCTAAACACTCATTTTCAGTTTTGTGCAAGTTTGTAGCTCAAGGACTTCCTAAGACRGGGGTTACAGATAGTATTCCCATGTATTCAGTACCACTCATGGATTTTTAGTCTTTTCTTCCTCAGTATGTACATTGAATAATTTGATAGTATTTTATCGGGGACTTTYTGATATGATATCAAAATGAGTCTGAAGAACTTTTCAAAAACAAAACAAACAAACAAAAACAGGGAAAGGAGAAATGGCATTTGCCATTTTTGGGCTCTGGGAACATGACTTTCATCTCCTGCAAGTGTACTCCACAGGCAAGGTCTTGCTGCTGGGCAAGTCCTGTGTTCCCCATGCAGGAATTGCACGTTGCTGGCTGACACCTTCCAGACTCCAGAGGAACACAAGTGGCTTGGGTACAGCAACCAAGGTCTTCACGCAACGACACAGGCTGTCAGCACCAGTACAGGGCCCTTGAACTTGGCTCTGTATTCAATGGAGAGCCAATGCTGAGTGTGGAGCACAGGGAGAAGTATTCATGGCAACCTGTGTTGCTAGGCAGATGGATTATTGTATTTTGTTCCTGCCAGAGTGTTCTCAGGGATTCTGGCTTCACTTCCAGATATAATTAATGTTAATAAAGTCTGAAGGTTAAATATGTGGATCTCTAGGATCTCTAGGGCCACTTCTGTGTCTGGGTGGGCTGCATAACAGCGTCCAGGCAGTTGGATATAAAACTGAAGTCTTCCTTTCTGCTACAGCTTTTTAGCCATAGTCRCAGAAGCTAAGCCCCATCAGCAGTGCTTTGACACTGAGGAATATTGCTGAGGGGAAGAAGTGCTTCCCTTTCCTTAGTAACTCTATTTTAGTGTATTTTCAATCATTTTCCCCAAATGYGGCTTTGCTGAGGCAGGAGAGCAACATCTGAAGATCCATAGGATCATACCCACACAGGGGCAGCAGGAGATACTTGTCTGGCTGTTCCAGGGCCATCCTGTGGACTGCAAAGGATTTGAGACACTGTCATTATAAACGGCCTTTGAAATTTTTTTCCTTTCTTCCTCCTGAGTTTGATTTACAGGCTCAGCCAACAACTGAGCTTTCACCTTCCAAAACAATGTCTCACGCTTGCTGCCATCTTCCTCTATATTTCTTCCTCKCTTCCAATTGCACGGTGCAACAGCCTGCTGCCTGTGCTGGTTCAGGTACCTGTCAGACCCTTTGCTGAACTTATTAACATGGCTGGAAACAATCCACTTTTGATAGATTACCCTTTGCTACATCAGTGAGTCAAATCAGCTCACAATGAATGTCAGAGCCAGCACAAGCGGGAGGGTGGATGTGCAGTCAGCAGTAGAGAAAGAAGGCAAGAATAGAAGAAAGCTCCATCCTCCCCTTTCAGTCTCAGTGGACTCCACGTGCCTCATGAAATCATACCTTCAGAGAGCTTGTTTAGGAGGACAGAGTGCGGGCTTCTTSGGTTAAATGCTTGTTTATTACCCATATGGAAAATGAAGGAACTATCATGTCAATTTATTGCTTACTGCTATTCAGAGTTGCTTTCTTCTTCAAAAAGGAAACAGAATAGATAAGACTGTAATGAAAATAGCAGCAGTCCTGGAAAGGTCAATGGCAGTGCTATTAATGGTACGTATGTATACCTACTGTGAGGCCATGCTCACTCTATGAGGCTTCTCTTCATCTAGTCCAAACGTGGGATCCACAGACTCTAAGGTAAGAAAGAGAAAAAGCAGGAAGAGATGTTTCCCTCCCACACACTAAGGAATGAAGTACCTCCCCTTAATGGAATTACCCCCAAATTGAAGAGGAGGTAAGCATAGGTAAAAAAATAGCCTTTTTCTCATTTGTATCTGTTGCTGTGGATCATTTGAGTGAACAGATAGTGTTTTGATAATACAATGTTTTGAAGAAGTGTTACTGACTCACTTGAATCAGCTGCTGATCACAAAGGAAGAGTGGAATGAAGATGCCAAATGCAGTGGTGTCTTTCATGTTGTCTTGGTGGAAAAGGGCACTGCCACACAGAGAGATGTTTTGGCAGTAGCAGTTTAGGCAGAGGAGTACAGGTAGTCATCAGTTACAGAATCAGAGCTTTTTTTTCTGTGAAGGGCAAATGAACACACATCTTTGTGTCTTCCATTATTTGGTCTGTATGGATCCACAGGCAGAGTCCCATAGTGAAGATATTCAAGAATTGTCCCCAGTAAAGATGTGTCAAAACACTGCAATCCCCAAACCACGAAGGGTCRATGCTTTGTAGGACATTATGCCTTCCGAAAATACTTAATCTTTTACATCATTTTCCTCATTTTAGTAATWTTTTTTAATGCTGAGCAAATTGATGCAGAAGTAAGGGTACTTTACCTCCATAAGACTTTATTAGATTATATCAACATTGTTGGTTTCTTCTGTATTTTTCCCTGAGATATTTCTGACATTTTTTAAATGAAAAATTACAAGTTTAAAAGGGTATGTTCTCTTCAGAGGAGCTCTTCAAAGATCTTGCATGTAGCAGCTGATATTCCAAGCTGTTGAATTAGTAGTTCTGGGTTTCCTTTTGTACTTGTCTGTGCCAAAACATGATTAGTTTTTTCAGCCCACTCATACTCTTGGTTCGAGATGTCTGTGCATCGAGCTAGAAGGGAAACAGTCATGTGGTTCAGATCCAATATTTTATCTGCATCACAATTGTTAACATTTTTTTCCTTCTGCCCTCAGGAATCCCAGACCCTAGAGACAAGAGAGAAAGTCTAGAGAAAAGAACCTTTCTCTTGGTTGAGGAGGATGAGGTTAGAGATCAATTAGGCAACCTTAAATGCCCMCAAATTCATGGGCCCTGATGTGATGCAGCCATGAGTGCTGAGGGAGCTGGCAGATGTTATTGCTCCATCATCTTTGAGAGGTCATGGAGAACAGGAGATGTGCCWGAGGACTGGAAGAAAGATAGTGTTACACCAGTCTTCAAGAAGGGCAAGAGGGAAACTACAGGCCACTCAGGCTTTCATCAACCCTGGATGTTATCAGTAAGCATGTGCAGGAAAACAAGGTCATCAGGAGTAGTCAGCATGGATTCACCAAGAGGRAATCATGCTTAACCAATCTGATAGCCTTCTATGCTGAAATGACYGGCTGGAAAGGTAAGGAGAGAGCAGTGGACATTGTCTACATTGAATTCAGCAGGGCTTTCAACACCGTCTCCTGTAACATCCTCATAAGGAAGCTCAGAAAGTGTGGGTTAGATGAGTGGACAGTGAGGTGKATTGAGGATTGGCTGGATGCCAGAGCTCAGATGGTTGTGATCAGTGACATAGTAAATGGAGACCTGTAGCTAGCARTGTCCCCCAAGGTGTCCACTCAGTACTGAGTCCAGTTTTGTTCAACTTCATCTATGACCCAGATGAAGGGACACAGTTCACCCTCATCATCTGCTGATGATACAAAACTGGGAGGCATGGCTGACACACCCAAGGGCTGTGATGCCATTCAGAGAGACCTGGACAGGCTGGTGAGTTGGATGGAGAGGAAGCTCTTGAGGTTCAACAAGGACAAGTGCAGAGTCCTGCACTTATGGAGGAATAACTACATGCACCAGTGCTGGTTGGGAGTTGACATGTTGGAAAGCAGCTTTGCAGAGAAGGACCTTGATCTCATGGACTGGCAATGTGCCCTGGTGACCAAGAAGGCCAGTGGTGTCCTGGGCTGCATTAGGAAGAATGTTACCAGCAGGTCAAGGAACAGGGCAAGAGGCAATGGCCAGAAACTGAAACACAGGAAATTCCATGTGAATATGAGGTAAAATTTCTTGACTTTGAAGGTGACAGAGCACTGACACAGGTTGTTCAGAGAGRTAGTACAGCCTCCTTCTCTGGAAATACTAAAGCCTACCTGGACATGATCCTGTACAACATGTTATAGGTGACCCTGCTTGAGCAGGGGGTTAGACTACATGATCTCTAGAGATCTCTTCCAACCTCAACCACTCTGTGATTCTGTGATTCATTTTTCAAGCTTCTTTGCCAGAAAATGTTAACAGTTTTCATTTTGAAGTGCTTTCTCATTCCATAATTTGTTCTGTTCCTGTAGACAGCCAAGATATCCAAACTGTGTGTATCAGGAGGTAGGGGAAGAAGGGGAAACAGGTGCTGACATTTGGCCACAAGCTATTCAAAGCAAAAGGAAACTCAAGGCTGGAGCAGAGGATGCAGACCAAGTACTCTGATTTACGGAAATTGTCACAAGTGGAATCTCAACAACATGGGCAGGGTAGGGCAAAATGTTTGCTGAAATTAATAATAGCTGTAAATGACAGCTATTTTGCAGATAGGTTAAAGGAATGAAACTGAATGCATGCAAAAATCCATGATTTGACCAATACCTTTATATGCTTGGTGTAATGCTGCCCTATTGTAGCAGCTGGCGAGGGTCTGGCTCAGCTGGTACAGTAGGATGTAGTTGCGAGAATGCCACATTTCCTACTGGAAGTGAGGGAATGGTTTTCCTTTTCTTTTTAGCTTTCATACACTGCTTCTGTCTCCCTCGTTCTCAGAGTAAGTTAAAACAATCATGGGGAGAAGACATGGATCCAAACCCTTGAGTTGGTGAGACAGGCCAAGCACAGCTTCTGTTGAAATTACTGGAAAGATATTAAAATTATTGAGTGAAATTCCTGTCTTCTCTCTTCATATTCGCAAGAATTCACTTCTAGTCAAAGACAACCATAAAACCCCAAGATTCTTCATAAATCATGCCTATAAGCAATATTTATATCTATTTTAAAACTGCTAGTTATCCCTATTTTGGGTATGGATTAGGCATGAAAAGCTAAATGAAATTGAAACAGGATTTTTAAAAGTGTTTATTAGAGGAGCCTGGTAAACATTTTGAATAACTTAGCATTTGTACAATGCTAAAAGTTCTCGGTTGAATCAGGTAAGAATTAGATTTCTTCACATAAGAAATCTAATGCTGGAGAGTAACGTTGGAGTACATGAAATTTCACAGTTTTGTGTACAGAGCAGTTGAGGGAATGAGAAGCAGGACCACTGTAAGACTGAAGACAGACAAGCCTTTCCTTGTGCCGCTGCTAGGTCCTCTTCCTTTCTCTATATTCTTGCCAAAACTTCTTATTTGAGAGGAAACAAATTTTGCACCTTGTGCACTCAAATACATACTTTGAAACGTTTAGCTACTGTCATGAAGTGTTTGAGTCTACAGATCACCACTCAGAGGGATCGGCTTTGTTCAGAGAGCATCATCAGCTGTTTTCCCAGGAGGGTACCTGTGGGTTCACCTGGTTACCTRTTATATCCACTTTATTCTGAGCTGCATTCAAGAAAAATGCAAAATAAAACACTGAAAGGCACCGTGGACTTCTGTTTACTGTGAACATCAAGTGTTTCTAAAAAGYGAGTTAGTTTTTCAGAAGTAGGGAGCGAGGAAGCCCTGTTTCTGCCCGGGTGTGTGTGAGGCTGCCCGTGTGCGGGCAGAGCGGGCCTGCGCCATGGGGCGTGCAGGGGGCGAGGGGCAGCACCCACGCACGCCTTGCAGAGCTCACATAGACCTCAAAGGAGCACCCGCCGYGGCAAGGACAAGGCTCCAGTCCTCGGGACTTCATAAAAACTTTATTTGTGCAGATATATTGGAATATACTTTTTTTTTTTATTCTGTATTTTCTCTGCTTTCACTGTTGTTTGGACTCCAAAGGACTGTGAATTGGGCAGGTGCCCATGCGAAGATCTCCCTAGCTCGGGAACGGTGCCGTTGTCAGTTCTGAGCGGCACAACCGGGCAGCAGGCCCTTTYGGCCGCTTCCGAGTCAGGCTGCTCAGCCTGAAGCGGCCTCCCCCTCTCCCAAGCTCAGGCACCAGGGAAGCGGCACGTTTCCAGGGGGGGCCCCACGTCAGGACATGGGCGCCAGGCTCTCAGCAGCCGCTCGGGCCCCGCGGGCGCTGGAGGCCTGGGGTGGCGCAGCGCCTGCCGCCCAGGCTGCAGCCCGGGACGCCCCGCGGGCGCCTCCCGCCAGCGCTGGGAAAAGGGCCCCGCATCCAGGCGGGATTCCCGGGAGGCCGCGCTGGGCCCGGTGGCGCTGGCAGGCCGCCCGCGTCGCCATGGCGACTGCGCCGGGCTGCCGCCATGGCGGAGAAGGAGGGAGGCGGCGAGGGTAAGGCCGGGGCGCCACGGCGGAGCCGCCATGGCCGCGCAGCCGGGCCCTGCCACGGGCTCGTGGAGCGGGCGCTCGCAGCCGCACGCAGCGCACAGGCTCCCGCCACGCACAGCCGGGCGCCGCGGGCACAGGGCGCCCAGCCGGCCCCCGGGCCGCGCTACCCGGCGCGGCGGCCGCGCGTGTCCCCGGCTGCGCGGGAGCCGAGGCCAAGGCCGGCCTCGTGCTCRCCGCCCGCTCAGTCGTGTTTGGATGTGTCAGGCTGTATCTGCCAAGGGAAAAAAAAAAAAGAATCTGGGCTGCTTGATAGCATCATGGCTTATTTTTAGAGGCAGGCGTGTTTTGCTTCAGGAAGCATGAGCAGAAATGGTGTTTTATAGGCTAAAGGTAACTGCTCCTGCTGCAAGGGTAGAGAGCTGTGGTTTCAAGGGAAACAAACGCGCTTCCTGTAAAACTCACCGTGTGGTGACTCTGAAAACTCACCCCGCGTTTCCGTAAAATAACTTGTGTCCTCAGGAACATTTTGCAAATGCTAAATATTGTGTCCAAATTAACCTAAATAATGAGTTATTTCATATTACTCAGGAAAAGCGATATTCTCCACAGAGAAGTGCTGTATAAGCATGTTGTGGACAGTGCCAAATGACTAATTTGACTGTGTTTAAAGCATTTCTAAGACAGACTTTGCAGTATAGATATCTTGCATAAATGAAGAATAAGACCACTGCAGTTTCAGTGAGGACTGTTGCTAACAGAATCACTTCTCAAATATTGTTTTTCATATATATTCAGTCTTACAAAAGTGTACTTTTTCCATCACTCCCTTCTGCAAATGAAGCCAAAGTGCAATACTGATAGAGATAGCTAGAAAACCCAGTACAAGAGCCCAGAAGCCTGCTGAATGATCTGASGTGAGGCAATGTGCTGCTGTAGTGAGAGAGCAACAGTATTGGGACTGTGCAGCACCACRTATTTTGGACACCCATACATGCATGAGAATTTACACCGTTTTGGCAATCCATGGGCCTATTCCTCTTGGAGAAGGAAGACTGTGGTTTCTGGATTGCTTAATTAATGCAGGTTTTGTAGATTCAAAGTGAGGATACTTTTTCAAAAATGTTACTGAGGAAACTTTTTTCCCCCCATGATTTTTAGCATCTTGTAAAACACTTCCTAGGAGGCTATATCACATGTAGCAGTGCCTCCTTCTATATGAAGATGGTCTATGCTGTCATCTTAAGCAATTTTGACCCCTCAGCTCTGCTTCTGGCCCTGTCAGGCTTCCCAGTTGTTCATGGAAATACAGCATACTGCACATTAGCTTCCCATCTGTAAAATGGGGACAATGAGCTATTTCATGTGGCTAATCCTAGGACAAGACATCCAGTTCACCTTCAGTGACTCCAGGGGGATTCCACACTTTTATTAGGTGGAGCAGTTGCTTATTACCCCATCAAGGCTTCTCGTTATTATAAGCATGTTTGAGGCAAACAAGCAGCCAGTGTCTCATTAAACTGCAGAAGGAGTCCCACAGGAGTAAGTATCTGCTACTCATTTTGGATTGCTATTAGGCTTCTGGTGGGTAGCAGTTAGTGGATTAAGTAGGATTCCCCAAATCCAAATTCATGTRTTGATCCCACTTTCTTGTGACAAGCATTCCATGGAAAAGTAAAAGTTGCAGTTTGCGTATTGTGGCTCAAACAGAACAATAATGTTGCTTGTGTTGTCAAATAATTAGTCTTCAGGGTGTTCCTCTCAGTTCTTTGTAGAACTGCGATTCCTCCAGCTTTCATGGTAAAGGTTTCCCTCAGGTCCTATTATTTTTGACTTTTGTCTTCCTCAGAGTTAAAATGCCTGCTTAAATACCTTACAGATAGATGCACACATGAAATGGCAAAAGGTCAAGTCTTGCAACCTCTCGTGCATAACATTGCTTGCAGAGCCATTGCCTGCTGACAGTGTTCTCCTCTGACTATGATCCTGCATGTGCAGAAGTGTTAGTTGATCATGTCTATAACATCTGTGGCYGTATGTTTTCCGTATGAACTTACAGCTCTATATTTGTACTGCTTTATTTTTTTCAACAATGCTTAATGTTTGTCCTTATACAATAGACTGTCTACTTTTTTTTTGTATTTGTCTGTATCTTCTCTCCCATGTTTCTTTTCCTTCTCCTGCATCTTAATTCAGTCTCTGCTCTTCTGTTTGCGCTCTGCTACGTTTTTTTTTATACATTTATAATTTGACATAACTTGTCAGATTTTCTAAATCTTACTATCTCTCTTCTCAATACTGATGTTACAAGAACCTGAAAGCAAAATGTCAGACTGGTAGTGCCTGAAGTAGGCATAAGACAAGACATATTTTTCTCCAGCTGGGATTTTAAGAAATTACAGGCAAGTACAGGAAGGAAAAAAACTCAATGTCCCTATAACATTATGATAACGTCATGTACTTGATCAGTATTATGCTTTTTTTCCTAAGACCATTTCATTGTGCCAGTTAGCACATGTTTAAAATGAAATTAAGGACACGAACTTTAACCTGAAAGGAAATACATCAAGTAGCCTGAGCTCTTGTTTCACACACTTACACCCATACAGAGCTAGATAGCTAGTTACAGGTGTCCTCCAGGAAGACCCCTGGCTTTGCAGTGGACACCTAGGGAATGGGGAATAACTGGAGATGGTGACATCTCTGGTGGAGACCGAGGAGTTGTTCCGAGTACTCGGAGTCACAGCTGCAGTTCGTGAGCAGTCCCGGTGATCTCTGCCCCACTGTCCAAGCACTCGTGTTGGGGTAGCACAAGCTGAGATGGGAACAGTTTTCACTCAGGTTTTAGTGTGTTATGTAAGTAGCGTAACAGAGTGGATTGAATCATAGCTCTATGTGCTCTTTGCATGGCCTGCTTTGCAGCCTGCCTCGCTACGGAGTSGGGGATTTACTGCAGTTTATGTTTGGTGAGAATCAGCTACCTACCCAATTCTCATTTCCCAAGGGCGAGAGTATTGCATTAGCCTGATGCAAAGAAGCAGAGTTGTCCCTGCTTCAGCTGCCCGACTTAGTCCTGCTGCAGTGGTGGTAGGGTAGGGCTGCCCTTTTCCATATTATCTCAGTAAACTTGGGTTCTGCATTCACTAGARTTACTAAAAATGTCCTATCACTTCTGCCCCTGTCTATTTTAATCGAGTTCATGTGTGGAGAGGCTGTTGGCTGCCACCAGCATCTTAGGTGCTTGTAGCCATTAATTCTGCCCAGAGCAAACTTCATTAACACACGAGTTTCAGACCTGACACAGCAAAGCGCTTAAGCTGGGCACGGCTCTGGGCAGTCCCACGGAACGGGGTAACGTGATACACATGATGTTTACGCACCAGTGTAAGGGCCCGCTCTACTGAAGATTTAAAGATGTAGCCGATCTACCTTTTCCCAAGTAAGCATCAATGTTGGGGAGGTACAGAAACTACTGATTGTACACGTCCTGCAAACCTGCAGGATAAAATAGTGCGTCAGCCAAATTACCTCGTTAAAAAAGCTGCTAGGTTTCGTCGTGGAAAAGAACAAAATTAGCATATATTGTTAAAGAATAGCACTGAAATCTTTGTTTTTGTGTGAGTGTGTTTTTAATAGCCAGCTTGGGTAGGGCTCAAGCAAGGAATATTTGGATTTGGAAAGAAAATTTGAATGTATGAGATCACTTAGGAAATCAGCACTTTTTCCTATCCCAGTAGAATTTACAGATAAGGACTATAGATATTTTTATTTTATTTCCTTCTGTTGACATTTCTGTAAGAAATTACTTGGGAAGAAGTGTTTATAGCTTTTATCAGACTATAGCACTGTTTAACACGCGCCTTGACATCCATCTCCATTATGGACATCATAATGGCCATCCATCTCCATTATGCTTTAACAGTTGTACTCATTGGATAGGGAAGCCAAAAATGAGGTACGTCCCCCTTTATGGGCAAGAACAGGCTGTACATCTGCGATCCTCTGGGCTGCACTGCTGCAGCAAAAGCTGTGGATCTCACATAGGTAGTCACAGATTGACAGGTTTCTTGTTTCCATGGTGCATAAAATAGCAGAAGTTTTCTCTTYTTTTTTTTTCGGTTTGGTTCTACTTGGAGCTGACTTGCTGAATAAAAAATTGGCTGGTTTGCAGGAAGGCTTTAAACTTTTTGTCTTTTAAACAATGCCAACCAACAGATAAGCGGTGCCGACAGGGAGCTGGAGAACTCCCACAAATTATCTTTCCAACAACAGTTAACGTGTTATTAAGAATTTCCATGTCTACATACTAATTATTCTGAGAGCCAAGATTTCTTTTTTCTTTTTTAATTTAGCAGCAGCTTTATTTTGTGTGAGCAGATCCTGCWCCGTTGCTACTGGCAATAAAACGTGGCCGAGGAAAGGTCACGTCGGGAACAYGATCCCGGGCGGCAGCAGCAGCAGCAGCAGGGTGCGGGGCCCGTGTCCTGCCGCGCTTTCCCGGCCGGGCGCAACATTGTCCTGCCAAAGCCTAAATCTGTAAAAGTAAATGTAAATTGGCTTTAACTGTTGCAGCCCAAAACGAAACATTAGTAGGCAAGGCTCAGCAGATTTGGGTAGTGTGGGAAAGGCTACGTGACCGAGGAAGGGATTTCCTAGCTGGGTCCAGCCTGTTGCTGCACACAGATGTAACTTTCAAAAATTGGCCAAGCTTCTTGTGGAAGATATTGGGGGTTTGTGTTGCTGGTTGGAGCTGGCGGGAGGTTCTAGACCCCAGCTGCTGTAAAGCTGAGGTTTAAATTTAGACATGAATTCTGGTGTTTTTTTCATGGTCAGTCTGTATGCTCTTTTTTCCTGTTTGAAAATTTTTCCTTTAGCTTCCCGTTGCTCAGATGCAGCCTTATCCCCCTCTTAATGATACGTGTGAACGTCTTAAGTTTGTCAAATTAAATGTTGTACAACTTCAGGATACTATTCTGAAGGCAAAAGGAGGATGGAGCCTCCTGCTCCTCTGTGATAATGTAAAGTGATTTAGCACTGTGATAATTCYATGAAAACTCCTTAAAAATGAAGGTCAGCAGCAAACCCCAGTAATCCCTTGTCACTTTGTTTTGCTTTCACATAGTCTTCCTTTGAATGGTCAAAGTAATCACTCCATAAGTGTGCAAATAAAAACTCAACTGGGATAGGCTTTTCTTTTTAACCCTGTGAGACATTGTCAGCGAAAATAAAGCTCTTGTGATATGTTATGTAATAATAGCATGTATTAAAAGTCATACTTAAAATTCTTTGCTCTGCCTTTATGCTTTAGACAATTACAGTGTGTCTCCTGGAATTTAAGGAAGAGTTTAGATTTAGGTAGGTCTTTCAGAGGGAGTAAGTTCATAAACCACTGGATTTTAGCATTGCTCCTGTGCTATCCTGTCCTGTGTAGCTGAACTTGCTAGAACAGAATTGCTTGTGCTTTAGGGTAAATTCCTACCCGCTCGGTGCTGTCCTGCAGCTGGCGATTGCCTGCCCCGTGCTCGTGGCTTTGCCTGCCCCGTGCTCGTGGGTTGCCTGCCCCGTGCTCGTGGCTTTGCCTGCCCCGTGCTCGTGGCTTTGCCTGCCCCGTGCTCGTGGGTTGCCTGCCCAGTGCTGGCGGCTGGTGGCTGGATGCCCGTGCCCACGGGCGCTGCCTTCAGGGCAGCTCTCTCTCCTTGCAGGGCAGTTTGCCACTGGTGGTGACAGATCTGAGCATGGGCTACACACAGCTCTGTCATTATCCCCCAGGTGTGGCCAAGATGAAAGATAGGGAACAAATTGCCGTGGTGGAGATTGCTGTTTATTGCCAGCTCTGAGCTGCAGCAGCAGCTCTATCCGGAGCTGCTGACAGAGCTGGGAATTTAGAGATGGGCAAGACATCCCTAATGGAGATTTGTGCGGAGCTTGTATTGCCCGATGGAAAGRCAGACTGCTATGCATCTGGTACTGACTTAAAAACAAATAAGCAGCAGCAATTAGTTTTTGCCGGCTAACCACCCTGCRTGCCAGTATTTCTCTCATTTCCCTGTGGGAGGGATAACATCGTGAGCCTGTCACGGGGAGACCATCACTCGCYGTTACCCGTGGGTCACAGGTGCATCAGAGTGCTGCAGCTGTGGGCACAGGGGGGCTCCTTCCCGTCCCTCTYTGCATGGCCGGGACACGCGCGGTGTCCCCTGCCCGCAGACACAGGGATCTTTCCAGCGGTCCTCGAGGAGTTCCCCTCATCGCTTTGCGCACCGCTGCGAGCACACGCGCCCTTCCCTGCCTCCTTGCACACSGTCGCAGCTACTCAGGCCACTCAAGCGCAGGCACCCATCCGCAGGAGAGCGTTTCCCTCCCTTTMCCTCGGGACTGGAGCCCTGCAGGTGAACGGGATGCCTGGGGCATCTCAGCCCGCRCTGCTCCGGCACGAGAAGCCTCAGGCTCCAGCAACGTGGACTCGGCCACTGCGTGAGTAGCTGCAGAGTGATGATGTATTTGGCTGCCTGAAATCTGGGTCGTAACTGATACCTGTTATGTCCAGTTGGGACATGTATTTCTTCCTGAAAATGCCTACGGTGTTAGGCTGCTTTGGAAGTAATATCTGCAACARCTGTGGAAATCCGTAGGTGGTTTGCGAGCAGCAGGGGTCAAAAGAGGCTACCATGAAGCTACGGCAGCAGGGCTTGGCCAACTGCTTGTGGGGTTAGACATACCCTAATCCTGAGAACCGCAGCTGGCTGTTTCACCCTGTGTTCTGGTTTTTGATCTGAAAATCATACTCATGACATAGAACACCTGACTGCTTGTCTAATGAAAATACCCATCATTATGATCTGGGACTCCTCAGTAGGGTTTTCCTGTGATTAAGATCCCTCTGAGTGTTCCTTACCAGAGGCTTGAGGCCTGTCTCATCCAACCCCTCACTCCAAGAAGAGGAAGAAGTAAAATATCTTTCAGTGCATGGCTAGATATTAGAGAAATAAAAAAAGATAGTGATTTTTTTTCAAGGACTGTACAGCAGCAAATGCTCCAAGTATGGGCAGACTTGTTTGAAAGTTGGGAAGAGAGAAACATTTATGGGCACTCTAGGTGCTGTTGTGTTCTGAGAGGAGATGCTCAGGGGGATTGCGGAGCGTTTCTGCTTTGAATAGTGGTGACTTCTGAGTTTTTTTCAATCCCAAAGAGATTATCCTTTCCTTTCGAGCATACGCTGTGCATACCATAAAGACTTCCTCTTTTTTCCCTTTTCTTTTCTTTTCCCAGGAATCTGTTCTCCATGTCTTAGTGTCTCTGTCTGCATGTCTCTAACTTGGGACATGGTGCCTGCTAGATCTTGGGCACAACCCCATCCCTGCCAGCAAACCTGGCCAGCCCTAAAGAGCACTTAATGGAGTTTTGCAGACTATAAAAGCATTATATAGCATTAGCAGGACTCCTATGGGGACTTAATCCCATATGGTAATTCTTAACGGTCAATATGCCCTCCTTCCCTTCATTTTCAAGTTTTACTTTGTTGTAAAGAGTTTCAGTTAGTTTAGGAGCTGTTTGATTTGCTTTTTGTATATTGGAAATCCATATCCATGTTCTTATTTCATCCTGTGGCAAACAAACTGCAAGCTTTCTTTCTGAGAACCTCCGGAAAGAACAGTGTGGAATCCAGGAAAGTCTCTGGAAGAAAGTAATGCAGAATGTAATGGTTTATTGCTCCCTTCCAACACATGGAAAATTTTATGTCACAACAAACATCTATCAAGGATTTTGCAGAAGCAAGGGTGTCTCTCATAATTTGTCCTTCTTCATTTCCATAGCAAATGAATTATCTTCAGCAAGGCCAGACRGTGGCTACTGTTCCACTTGGGCTGCATGTTGACATATTTTGCCATCTGTATTTGCACTAACAAACTTTGCACAARCTCTAGACTGAGCAAACAAACAAAACTGTGGTAAGAAAGTGGAAGTCAGATTTAAACCAGACAGCAGTTATTCAGGCTACTAGTCTAAGATTATTGTGGATCAAGGCAGGTAGATAGGAGTTATCAGGAACAGAGCGTAGACACTGGTCTCTGTGGACTGGTGCAGGACCTTTTAGCCCAGCACAGAGCAATGGCATCTTGCAAGAGCAGCCCCAAATGACAGCACTAGAATGTGTTTGATGACTACAAGGATTTGTACCATGAGAGAAGAATATTTTTCCACTGATGAAGAACTACACTTGACGCAGGAGGGGAACAGTAGACCTGTAGATGACTAGCACACCCGTGAAAGGCAATGCAAGCCAAGACATCCTGTGGGGCAGGGGGCAGCAGGTAAGTGGGGACAAGAACCTTATGAATGGTTCATATCCCCTTCCAGACTGCCCCTGCAGCCACTGCCTTTTCAGTGTGAACTAAATAGCAATAGCTGTTTTTTCATCAATAGCATGACTGTGTTACTCATATTCTGCAGGGGACAAGGAGTAATTTGCACAGATTTGTGACCTACGTCTTCCCAGTCCTGAAATATTGCCTGTACTGRTGGACTTTTATGTTCACAATACACGGGTGATGAATCCATTGCTCTTGCGTGCCGCCAGAGCAATGCATTGTGCATGTGTGTCCCACATGATGTACAGCGTGTGGTCACCACCCACGTGGGGACTTCTAGCACTACACACAGATAGGCCTTCAGTAACATGAGCTCAGCCTTTGCTGTCTCCCTGGCTTTCTGGCTGTGGTGAGCAGAAAAGGTCRCTTTTGGCACAGGGCTTCTTGAAACATCTACGTGGATGCTGAGTGACCACTGCCAGTATCGTCCAGCTGCTGCTCCAAGGAGGGGGGCAAGTGCTCGTGCTCCTGTGGTGTCCCTTGGTTCACAGGGCTGTTTCCTGCTGAGGCTGACTGTAGGTCAGTGATAGCACATTGCTCAACAGCTGAGTCATCCTGCTGCTTAAAGCCTCTGATACACAGCGGGTTAAATAAAACAGTTCCATCAGTGCTGAGGACCCTCTTTGAGGGTTGGCTGACACATCCGGAGCCACCGTGTTTATTTGGATGTGAGGTCCCGAAACGCTTGCCAGCCATTCCAGATCACACTGTTAATGCTTTAGTTTCTGACAGGTACAGAATTTGGTTTATGTGCAGCACAGAAGGGTCTATGTGCAGCATAGAAGGGCTGAGTCTTTCCCTGGGCGTTTGTAACTCAAGTTTGTAACTTAAGAAAGTAGCAGATCTTTCTTTAAGAAAGTAGCAGATCTTTCTTAAGTGTGGGTCCTGCACTGGATTTCTGCTGCGTGGGGTGATTGCCCAGTTAACAAGACGGTGCGGAGTGATTTGGAGGCAGTGTGGTCATAGGATGGTCAGTCTTAGTATGGACTTAGGCACCTTTGGGTGCATTAAAAGCACTGGCTCTTTGTGGCTGCTTTTCCAGCTTGACGTGGTATCCTCTGGTGCATGTTTTGTTCCGAATCTTCAGGGGTGTCAGCATAAGAATTTTATGAACAGCTAGGAATTTGACTGTTTATCAAGGCAGCAATACTCTTTATACTTAATTTGTTTTCAATGGGACAATTAAAGTAATTACTTTTGGCAGTTTTGGTTCCCAAGTGTGTTAAAACTTCCCTGTCTGGGCCTTTAGATTGGCATCCACGGCGCGATCCAAGCCTTGGGTGCTATTCAGGATCTCTTCTTTCATCAGATAAAGTTACCAGCAGCTCCTGGTGCCATTAGTTGCCACCAGTGAGTTGTCACAAGCTGGGTAGGTTATTGTTGCATTTTATGTTTTTGAGGTTGAAATACACAACTATCTCATTCTTCTTTTTTAATTCTTTAATGAATTTGTCAGCTTTTAACTGAAAAGAAATTTTTAATATTTACATTGTGGCTGGTCAGAACTCTTTTTTGTTGTTGCTTTGTTACTAATACCACATTCTATGAAATGGTTTAATTTCTGTACCCAACTTGGATTCAAGAAAGCACTTTTTTTTATATATATTAGTTTGCTGTGTATTTTGCCCATGTTACAATTGTCTTATGGCAACAAAGAACCTGAAGGCATAAAGTAAAATAATGTTTAATATTTTTATGTCAGAATTTGAAGTGGCTTTTACTGTTAGCTTTGCCACAGCCTTCATTAAACTGACAGCATGTATTTTATTATCAGACATCAAATTAATAATCTGATTTTTMTAAAACCCTCTTTGCTTCTGGTGGCTTTGTTCTCACGGTTTTTTTTCACCACAGACTCTGGCTCTGTGAAAAGACTGTTCTGGTTGCTCTACCTGGAGATCTTCACACTGTCTATCAATTCTTAAATATAGCCCTTTGTTTTTATTCTCTATTGGTTTTCCACAAGGGAGTTAATGGTGGTGGAAACAACCAGACGCTTTTTTATGTCTCCCATGTAATGCTGTTAAAAAAGCGAGTGTAACCATAGGGTGAAGTTACAGTCTTAGCTCAAGGTTGATTGCATGCATGATGATGAGCGTAGGGTTTTTGTTTTGTTGATTCACCCTGCTGGGGGTTTTGCTTGTTTATCAAGATACGTGCTGTATGCCATGACAAACAAACAGTAGGGAGCAATCGTATGGTTAGCTCCCAAGAATTATAAAAAACATGAAAGAAAAGGCCTTGAGATTACATTTGTACGTCCCTGAGAGTGCTTGGAAGTGACCTCTGCAGAAAACATTTAAGTTTTCTCCTTTTGCAGGAGATGGACTAAAATTCGGGTTGTCTGAGTATCACCTGCGGTCAGATAGGAAGCTGCCTGTCTAGGGAGAAGCACCGTCCTGTTCCTCAATCTGCAGTGCCTACCTCGGGTGCTCAGCTCCTTTCGGTGGGGAGATCCTTTGCACGGGGTGACACGGGTAGCCCAGACACCAGCACTTCCACCCTGCCGCCTCAGCAGCTCTCCMGCAGCTGGAAGAACCGTCTCAGCAGAGACCCCAGCATGGTCGTATCTCAGGAACTGGCACTCACCAAATCTCAAGAAGCTGCATTTGCCATTTCTTCATTTGGTCTGAATGGTTAAACTCAGGTGACACATTTTCTCCTGGTAGCACTTCGGGTAGTTTCAAGTTCCACTCGTTGTGCYGCAGGTTTCCCAAGGGACCCAATCCCAGCACAGCTGCGGATCCAGCAYCTCTGGAGATGGTCTGGTCCAGCGCCTCTGCTCAGACAGGGTCACCCAGAGCAGGTTGCCCAGGCCTGTGTCCCGTCGGGTTTTAAACATCCATAAGGCTGGAGACTCCRCAGCCTGTCTGGGAACACAAGACCCTACAGATCTGGTGGGACCCCCTAACACCCCTGCGTGCTCGAGGGCGAAGAGGAACCTCGACGGCTGGTTTAGTGCTGGAGAGTTTGTGGCAGCCCCGTGAGGCCCCCGCTGACGCGGTGCCCTTGGCCTGAAGCTGTGCATTCAGCAAGGCTTGCAGCTAGAGCTGCCCTTCRCAGCGAGTTCTCAACTGCTCCGCAGAAGGGAATAAAGTTATTAYGAAAAGGTTACTGCCAGGCGATTGTCCCGGCTCTGTGATCATCTGGTGGCACGAACACTTCCCAGATTCCTCCTTACTTAATGTCTAGGTGGATGATCCCATCCCTTACAGATCTCCCAAGACATTGGATTCGATTTTGGGTGTAACAAAAACCTATATATTTTTTTAATGTAAAACTCTAAGCAAAAAAAAAAAAAAAAACCCAATTTTTGATTATCTCTTTACTGAACAGAGTCCTGTTTTTTTCTTTCTTTCTTTCTTTCTACTCCTGTAAGCCTAGTTAGTGAGCTAACCTTCTAACCTGTTTTCTTCAGGTTGCAGGATAGCAGTGGGTTTATCACTCCCTTTGGAGGAATCAAGGATCTTTATAAACCTCCATTTTTTCTTCAAAATCGCTTGACTTGTCTTTTCAGAGTTAGGACTCTTTTTTTTTCTGGTAACACATATCTTAAAGTTAGTTTATTTTATTGTATATTACAAGACACAAAGGTCTAACACCGTATATTCTGTGAACTTACAGCTTTATCATATTGTTCCTTCCTATTCTGTAATCTAATATACTTGTTTCCTCCTTGCTATAGGGGGTTCAGAGAAGAAAATATTTCTCTTGCCTCAGTATTTGTAGCATATAGCATACATTGCTAATTCTTCATATTAGTTTGACTGTACATTAAGCTTCCTGTAGAATTAAGAAGGTCGTATAGACAAAAATCTGATGTATTCCTTTTCTTCTACAGAGTGAAAAGATTTTGCCAGTAAGTTGGATTCAAATCGCCTCAAGGTTATTTTCTCCCTGTGCTCCTTTTCTTCAGAAACTTCCCTAAAATAGAATTAGCTGAATGCTGTAAGATTTTCTTCTTTAAGGTGAGGAGAGATTTCTGGATAATCTTTGTCAGCCAAGTTCTCCCATACACTTAACATGAAGGCAAGAGGGGCATTTGTGGCCAAATATTTTAGGAAGTGGTACCCTTCRGAGTTGTAAAAGAGGAGCAATAGCATAGAAACACGTTTCACTGGCATAATCAAAGAGTTCAGCTTATGAAAACACCCTGGTTTTCCCTTCCCGCTCTGGAAACACAGTGTTTTAACATAACTGATGGGCTTGTTTGGCAGTGTTTGAGATTTTGGCTCTGTTGGCAATGCTGAATATTGCCAGTGCTTTTTAATATCTTGGCCTAGGTGATRGCCCAGTTAAAATACTTGTTTAAAAGCTTGAATAGGCCTTATAAGAGCAAAATGATTAATGCTTTTAAGAACTAATGTTTCACTCCTTTTTTTGTTTGTTTGTTTTAGCAAATGAATGAACTAACTTCTAGGTGTGTTGAGCAGTAATATTAACTAATAAACGTATTCAAAGCCACAGATGCTCAGCTTTTCTGTGAATCAGCCCTTAATTTTATTCTTTCCGTTGCATAAAAGGAGTTCTGAGTATCACATTATGTAATAGGGTCATCAGGCAGCTTTGGGATCTAACCTTTTCCCGTGAGCAGTTGACAGCTGCTGCTCCCTCGCATTTTAGCAGGATTGTTTAGTGTTGGCCTGCCTGTTCTTCTGCTGCCACTTTTATTCTTCATATAATTTCTTCTCTTTGAGAAAAAGAGCTSCCTTTGAAATTGTCATGACCTCATTGCAGAAGCACCCATCAGAGCAAATGACCCTGAGGAAGGAAAAATAAAGCAAGCTCATACAGTTAAATGAATGGTAGAATCTAGCAAGTTTTATCAACTACAAGTCAATTTTTAAAGTCCTTATTGCAGAGCCACATCCATTTAATTGCTTCTCTTCCCTGCAAACACTGAAACTGTGGCCTTTGGGAAGAAATGTCACAACAAGGATAGTTGTGGCACTTAAGGGTTGGCTTCAAATGGGCCTCAGTGCCAAGGGACAGGCTGAAGGGACAATCTGAACAGGAGAAATTTAGGCTGAAAGAACCAGAAGAATTAATTTGGGAATCCTTGTTCCCTGCCATGCTTAGTAAGCTGGCAGTGTCTAGACSTTTAGCTAGTTCACACTGGACAGACTGAGGAAAAAGAAAGGAAAGGAAAGTACAGGAAAGGAAAATGATAATGAATACGCATTCCAGGTATTCAGTTGTTATGAGGAATTAGTTTTGAGTCATTTTGTCTTCTCATTTCTCACACAGTAGAGCAGTAGCTGAAACTAAGAAAATAAGAAAAATGATAATAGATGAAGCATTTTAGTAACACAATGACAGAAATACATCATCCTCACMGGTTGTATGTGAGAGAATAAGCAGTTGCCTGTACTGGAATCTTTTTTGGCCCAGTATCMTCTGATCAGATAGTTTGTATCTTTGATATACAGTGTTTTTCTAGCTACTAGAAATATTAGTAGAATTAGTGTAATCTTTTATTTGATCAAAGCTTAGGTATTTCTCTCCTAAAAATAGTTTAAAAATGGTCCAGAGCAACATGAGACCTTTATTCTACACATGGAAGAGAGTTTCCTTGTGCAGATGGGTTTTAATACATTAGGAAGCATCATATTCACTGAGTTGCCTGCACCCCTGATCTCTCTGTGGCTCTCCTGAAGGCTTCCSTTTTGCAATCCATCTTTGCATCCCTCCAAAAGAGAAGTTCATAGTGGATCACAGAAGTCTTCAAATAATAACTGCCTTTGCCATCCTGAACTATGTTGAACATCTTTGGCTCTCTTTTCCTGAGGGGCAATGAGAGATTTGGGCGGTAGCTTTTTAGGTGTTCACTCAGCTCGCACAGAGTCTTCAATAGCACTAGAGCAGCTGACACTTTCTTCCATTGATCTGGTTCTCAATCACAACTTCCTTTCAGCTCTTGAAGGAAATATAGATGATCTGCTATCTAGATTAGGTGATTATTTTCATTYAGTTTCAAGACTTTACTTTGCTAGGCCTCTTGAAATAGGCAGTCTAATAATGTACGTTACATCCACAGAAGGCAGCTTGAAAACGATGGATGTCTACAAAGTTCCAGCGCTGGAAATGTTCCCTTGCCTTCCTGTGGTTAATTTTTTATTTCTACAGAGGGCTCACCCATCAAGCCAAGAATATTCAGCTATAAATATTCCTTCTGCACTTCTCTGTTGTGGGGCATAGTATACAACCAAAGTGCCTGATCTTAAGCAGAACCAAACATCAACAGTGTTTGCTTGGGACTGAGCCCAAGGCTCTTGGAAGTCTCTGGCAAGACTGCTATCAAATTCAGTAGAGCAAGTTTTTAGGTCTCTATCCATCAGGACTCAAGTCCACTTAGCTGTATGTTTTGGAAATGAATTAAATATGATTTATACTGCTTAGGCAGATAAAAGGCAGGCAACTATATTTTTATGTGGAGCGAACAAATAAACAAACAAAAGGTTTCTCTGCACCTGGGGACTGAATGGGGCTCTTCTTCACTAGAAACCTCTGCTAATTAGTAATTTCAAATGTGTGGTACATGTTCCTGCCTCTGCTTCCATCAGAAGAATAACCTCCCAGGGAGGAATTCAGGGTCTGTGGCTACTGCTCTTCTCTTTCAATATCCTCCGGGAGAGTTCAGTACCAAACAYGGTCAGAAAGCAGCAGCCACCTTTACAAGGGGATGTCCCTCTCTCCTCTATGAAAAAGTCTCCACATATTTGGTTCTATCCAATAATATCTTGAGGCACTTGAAGCAAATGCAGGCACTGCATTTACTTGTGTCAAGTTCTGGTAAGTTCTGCTAGAAAGGAGACATTTTTATCGTGAGGGCAGGGCAGCAAATGAAAGACATGATTGCATGTTGCAGCCTCCAGGATTCTCAGACCACTCGGACTGCAGAAAACCAGATGTGGGTTTGTTATGTCTGTGGAAACAACAACCAGGGGTGTAGTATTGGTCAGGGCTGCCCCAAAACTGTTTTAACCTGTTGTGCCTAAAGATGAAAACAAAGTTGTGCCTATCACTATGTTAAAAATTCAGAAGGAAAGTGTGAAAATGAGAAAACAGATTCTGAGTGCATCTGATACCTGTCACCTGCTGTGGCTGTAGCTCAGCCTTTCGCTGTGGTGTCTGTGTGGAGGCAGTAGGATTGATTCTCCAAAGTCTTCCTCCTGAGCACTGATCTGCAGGCTGGGGCCGTATTTAGCCCTAGGAACCAAAATGTCAACTCCACTTCGCTTTTCTTCCTGTGTTCTGTCTTTTGGAATCAAACTACAAGATTAATCAATGGCCTAACCTGTTCACTCTTGATTTAGTCTGATTGGCTGGGAAGCTCCCTGAGGACACATCTCTCCTAGTTTCAGGTGGATCGCCTCCCCTTAACGTTCTGCTCTTCAGAATTTACTTCCTGATACTTTTCTTACACTAGGAATAACATTTCAGACTTTAGACTAGATGTAACTGTGATAACTTGTGGATCTTCTTTCCTCACTTTCTGAGATCAAGGTATGAAACCCAAATGCAGCAGACTAGTCCTTCCCCTTCCCTGCAATCTTCCTTTCCAAGCCGCTATGATCAACTTTTTATCATGACATGCAYTCACTGTGCTTGGATCTTGGCCATTTCCCTACTGCTGGCTCTCACCTTTCCATATGACATGTGTCACTCTGCCTCCTGGATGTAGGAACCTGGATGAAGTGACTCGGCCCCACACAAGGGCCTAGGCCCACGTTGGCCCTCCCTGTGCCATGGGAACCGTGGTGTCCAGGCAGGCCAAAGCACAYGGCTGCGGCGGGCGTCTCTGAGCACCTCCGCACCTGGACGACTCGGTGCTCCGGCAGCTGGAGCACGTCAGGGCCCTGGACGTCACGCTGCTGCAGAACAACAGCAAGGCATATCGGACATATAGATGACAATTCTGTTTTTAGTTTTGGCCTCCCTTTCTGCTAAAAAAGGGGAAAAAATCTGCYTTTTGGAAGTTATTTTTCTGTTTGTCCCCTTGTTTTGCTACTTCTCTAGTCACAGTTTTCAAATCATAAATAAATGGATTGCAGCACTTTAGTGAGTCTTTTACTTCTCTTATGTTTCTTTTTGCAGATAATACAGTAGCTGAAATTGAGAAGAAGATTACAGAAGCTTTTGAAGTGTTTGACCATGAATGCAATCAAACTGTGGATGTCAGGTTTGTAAATACCTTCACACAGAAACACTACAAGATCAAGTACAGAGGAAAATAATACCGTAAACCTGGACTTGCATTACCAGAAAATATAATTGAAACAGCCCCATGGCCCTGCTCAAACAATTTATTTTTGCTTGTTCAGTTAACATTGTACATTGTTCATTGCTTAAAGGCTGAGACTGGCTTGAAAGAGGGGTGCTGGGACTGGTGAACTGAGACAAGGGACAAACAAAGCTAGACAAGTAGCCTAAGGCTGCACTTATGACTAGCAAGTATCAGCTCCAGGAGGTCATGTAGTGCTACATGGATCACTGCTGCCAGATTAATCCCAGCACATCAAGGGGTGCTCCTAGCAACATGTGCCAGTTACCCCAAGGTGCCTTGAAGAGGTATCCTCGGCTGTAATGCATCCCAYGGTGAGAGGTGGATGTTGTTCTGATGAGCATGTGTTTGTAGGCAGCTCCTCTTTTCATGATGGGAAGCCTGAAAGAAACTTGTATATAGTTTGATTATATAATTAAAGACCAGCTCATAACGAACATAAGATGTTCGTACTTGATTGCATYAAAAGTCCATTTAACCCCAAACCCTTTGCCTGGGCTACTAATARTTGCCTGAAAAAGGAATATAAAGAACTGAAGAAATAAAGAGTATTTCTCATTGTTTGTTGTAAATCTGCCAGTGATTTGAGTGATTTGTGCGACTTCTGGGGTTTGTCTTGATAGATAGTGAATAATTGTTCCCTATTCATCTTCTCCACACCATTAATGATTTCATAGCTCTCTGCCATATCTCTCCTCCATCACAGTAGTTCCAGGCTCAAGACTCCTAAGCTATAAATAGTCTCTTAAAAAAGCCATTCTGTACTTTGGATCATTCTTTTTTCACATTAGTTCTTGTTCATCTAGATCGTTTTCAAAATGTGATGACCAGAAGTGAGGGAATAGGATGAACTTACGGGAGTCAGAAGGGAGAACTGCATGCATTRCTATGGGATAAATGTGGAAATACAAAAATATGTCCTAGGGAGTAAGAAAAAGTTCAGCGAAAGAGCTAAGATGGAAACAGAAACAGTTAGGCTTATCAAGGGTATTGGATATCAGATACAGAACTAAAGGAAGTCAAAATAAAAAGTTCAGAAATAATTATAATTCTGGTTATTTCTACCAWTGTAATACTTGACATTGTTACTTTAGTATAAACTCCATATATCTAACAGTATATCTTTTTGGTGTATATATATATAAAAAATGTTATTTCTCTGAGGAGGTTATGAATTTGTTATCATTAAAGTTTACTTAATGTAACTTTTCATATTTCCAGTTACTATTTGCAGAAGAATACCAGATCTTTTAATTATAATTCAAGTTTTGAGCATATGAAATTACGGTAGAATTATCTTTTCATAAGGTATTCCTAATGTTATATAATGAAACCAAGTAAGAAACCTCTTAAATGTTCCACGCTTCTTCTATGTATTAAACAAAACAAAACAAAACAGAGGAGAGAGATGCAAGCCATTTACATTTTTCTAGCACTGCATGCTTAYCRGTGTCTCTAAAATTAAAACATTATGGCAACTTCATTGATACAAAGAGGTTTCAGTTATAGCAGATATGGGAAATGTCAGACCATGTCTCCATTCCCAGTACAATTGCCTTTCTCTTGTCTACGGGGGTCTTTGGAAAGAGCTCTCTCTTAAATTTTAGATGCACAGAGAAAATCTACCCAATCCTTACTTTTTTTTAGCTAGGAAGTAGTTAAAAAACTAGGCCTTTTTACTTTTTTTTTTTGATATTTCTGTCTACTATGCCGTGTGCCCCAGGACAGCACCAGCTTTCCTTGTCCTGCCCATCGCTGGCCTCCTCCAGCCCCATCTCTGCCAGCCGGGGTCTGTGGGTCGCTGCCCCACAAAACAGCAGCAATGACAGCTTCAGCCCCACACGTCCCACRGAGGGTCTGTCACCCTTGAGATGAGGGGACAGGCCCTGGTTACAAGGTCTGTCCTGTCCCCAGGATGTCACTGGTTGCTCATTCAGTTGTCATCTACAGCTGTGGTCCAGGCAAACTGGCTATGGAATTTGCCACCCTCTCCACTCTGTGTGATGCCTAAAGGGCTGGAGAAAATACAATGGCAACAATAAAATTGTATGAATAAACATTTTCTTCTTTATTCAGAATGGCAAGTCTTTAGCTGTGAGACAGGATGTTCAAAAGTTTGTTTAACATAATAAATAAGCTATTTTATGCTATTTTTTATTGTAGAACATTTGCTGAAAATGCACAACATTCCCAGGTTCACAYTGCAAAGTTGTGTTACATTAATGTGGCTATTAATGGCTGATTATCTTGCATCAGAAGGTGGCAGCACAGCACAATTCTTAACCAAGGCTGTAGAAGTAGGAATATGATTTCCTGAAATACTGGATTCCTGGGAAGGAAATTGCTTTCATTAGCTGGCCAACAACAGTATTGGGTGACACCTAATGCAAGTACAAATTAGTAAGAAATAAAGCATTGGGAAGAAGGTACATTTCCATTCTGCTTGCAACATGTCCTTCAACTTTCATGATTTTGCAAATTCAGTTATGAAAAGTAGTATATCTTGGGTGAAAACCACAGCTTAAGAATTTTACTGCATCTGCGTTTAAAAACTGTATGACCATAAACTCAGTTTAACCATCACTTTCTTATGCTAGAAACTAATCAGCAAAAGCTGGAGCATCTGAGCTGAGAGGAGGTGACCGGGGTCCTTTAATTTTACCTGTGCTTGGTGTGTCCTGTTTGGGGTGTTGCAGTTACGAAGATGATTCTTTGAGATGCCATTCTCCCAGCTACTGTTTTCTATTAGGCAATCTCATTTTCCACCAAATTTATCATCCAAGATGAGGTAACCACAGAGGTCTGGTGTGGCAGCTAGCAATACCATGAATATTTATTCAGATGTACTGGAATTTTTGTGCTATCGAATTGAAATGCAAATCATAAGAAATACTTATGCTTCTATTACCCCTATTATCATGGCCTAACCCTTACTAGCACTCTTTCTTTAGCTTGTTTTGGTAGCTTTTTTATCTTTTCTGTTTTTTTTTTTTTTTTTTTTTTTTTTTTTTTTTTTTTGCATTTGATTATAGTTTGTGATGTAGGTGGGAAGAACAAATTAACCGAAGAAGTACCTAAGTTTTTCTACATATTTTTCAAAATAATGTTAACTTGCACCAACTGTCTGAACTTATTCATAATGGTCAGCCCACAACTTAATATCTATACTGTGCCAGTCTCTTAAGTTTGCAAAACATCATTTGTCCATCTTTGTCTTTCTACAGACATTGCCAGTTTCCTCAGAATTGTATTCAGGACCTGAGAGGTGCACCAGGTTCAGAAATAAACACAAACTGTGGGTGTCTTTTGCAGCACAGACAGGGTGACGGTGAACCTGTGTTGGTGTGAGCAGCCATGGAGCACAGCAGGGCTGCCCCGTTCCTCTTGACCTTTGGTAGTTGTTCCCTACTGCTGTTAGAACTTGCATTTTTTTAGTATTATTTAGTAACTCTGTAACTCTGTATTTAGTATTATTTAGTAACTCTGTAAATACAGATTTTGCTGAAACGAAGAATCACTGAAATTAGAGGACAACAAATGAAAAGCAACCTGCAGAGACACAGCGCCGTAATAGAAATTTTAAAAGAAATTTAAGTGGAAAGCTACAAGCATAAGTATACTCTTCCAAAAAGTCCAAAAATGCTAATATATGTCAAAATTGACATTATTTATTAAGATATGATCTTAAAAGTCCAGATTAATATGGTTGTACATGAATTCATGAACATGCCTGCTTGCAAGCTCTGAGCATCGGCTGGACGCTCACACCATCATCCTGTGGATTTACTGACAGAAATGCTCTTTCTTTCAGAGAGATTGGTTCAATTGTCAGGTCACTGGGTTGCTATCCCACTGAGGCACAACTACATGAACTGCTTGCAGAGGTAAATGCTTTAAATCTTCTTTTTCTTTCTTGCATTTTTTCTTTTTCTCTTTTTTTTTTTCTTTTTTTTTTTTCTTTTCCTCTCTCTGTATTTTAAACTTTGTTCTTTTGCCTTGCTGTGCTGGAAACCTAAGCTCTTTTCCAAGAGGTTGGAAGCCTCATGGCACTGGTGCCGGCAGGCGGTCCCTTAGGTTGCCCTGGAGCAGCCCTTTAGGCTGATGGGGCAACAACACTGGTAGATTAAAAWGAGGAGTCTTTGACTCTCTTTTACCTGAGAAGGTCACTGTGGCACCTAAGTGCTGCCAGAAGGAGTTGAAAGATTTGGGGGCTGGGAGGTGGCAGAAGGTTTTTCTCGTTTTCCAGGATGTGTCAGGATGCTTGGGTTTGGGCCCTATTTTTCTTTTCTTCCTGTCTCCAACAGAAACCTGGACTTTTGCATGCCTATCTCTTTTCAATAGGCTTGTCTGGTCTCTTCTAGTTTAGTATTTAGTGTGAAATATCTTGTTCTGAATCTTACAAAAGTGACGCAGCTGCTTCAGACGAGGAAGTGCAAAGAACCATCAGAGGGGAAAGATCTGTTAACGTGATACCGCAATCTGTCTCCTCGGGTTCTGTACTCTCAGTACCAGATTGTCCCGGCTCCATCTGACAAACAAAACAAAACGGGAAAGAGAAATTCTAGTGCTTAATATAGATGAGCTTTTTAGTGGCCCATGGTGATTGTGGTTTGCACTAAATGAACTCTACCACTGTCTCAGATAAACAACTGAGAAAAAGAAGGGGATGCTTTGATCCGCCCCACTATCTCCAGACTGGGGTAACCAGCAGATTTTAAGGTCTTCCTCCTCTACCTCTCTGCAGAGAGACTGGATTTCTTTTATCTTATTTCAATTTTACTGAAAAAAATGAGATATGTAATATAATGAAGTCCAAGACAATGCAGCTATAAGATGGAAGATTGTTGAGATACAAGGATATGACATGTATGCAACTGTTGATTATAAGGATAGTAAATTAGAATAAAAAAAAATATGCAGGAAGAAAGAATATATTCAAGAATACTGGTTGACCAAAAGACCACTGAATTGGAAGTTAAGTCTCAAAGGTTTCATTGGTTCTGTAAATGAAACTTCATCATAGTTTTTAGTGTGAGAACACTATCTCTTTGCAGAACCCTTTATTTATTATCTTAACCCATAATCCAGAATTATCTAAATATATATAAGGTATAATTACTATTATCTATGGTGTTGTCATTTTATCTTAATTTGAATAAAGTAAAGTTTCTGTCTGTTGGCCAGTTTGCAGTGAAGTTATTTCTCCAATATTTCTGCCCATGGCAAGCAGCAGTTCATTTCTGTCTCTCACATCCCACGTGTCTCAGTCAACCACCTTCTTATTGTAGGAACAATTAGGTTGTAAAACCTAATTTTAGCTAAACCAACATATGTTACTTGCAAGCCAAGTTAGCATTTATATAATTATTTTATCTCTAAAATTATCATATACTGTTTCCTATGTTGCCTCATATATTTAGCCCTGTGAAAAGAGCTGAGATTAAATGATAGGCTTAGAGAGGGTGCAGGCTGATCTGTGGGTCACCACTGCTGTGCCACAGACCTGCATGGTGGCTCTGGAAGGTGGTTTTGTTTCTTTGTCCCTTGCTTGCCCAAACATTATGTGGACAATAACAGTGTGGTAGTGAGCATAAAGAAAGAAAATATAATGAGGTGCTGCTGTGCAGGTTTTAAGGCTGTTGTGGATGTACCTAAAGGAAAAAAATCAGAGCAAAATTTAGACCTTTTGAACTAGCAGATGCTGTTAATGTCACAGCTGCTATGAAAAGGGGAGGAATTACAGGCAAATGAAAACACCATTGAGACATGAGGTGAGAGAACAGGAGTGAACGTGAGGAAGAGGATCTACTTGGAAATTTCAATACCTATTGACTTTGGCCTGATTAATATATTCAGTGCGCTCATATATATATATTATATATATGTATAGATATAAAAAATTTTAGAAATAGGATTGGTTTTAACAGATCAAGACATTGCTGGGTCTGTAGAGTCACTGAAATGCTGAGGTTGTTCTTCATGTCCTGAAACTATGTCCATTGCCAGGGAGGAAATGTTTCTTCTTCGCACGCTGTTTTCTGAAGGCAAAATTCAAACAGCACACTAACAAAAAGAGAGAAATCTGGATATTTGCCAGTGGGCACTGACCCTTTGACACGTGTGGTGAGCTTGGGTCACCTCTAATAAGTTCTTGTAATATGAAAATTAGGATACCTTTCAACTGCTTGGATGAGCAGACCTGATGTTTTTTGGCTCTTAAACGTGCTTTATGTAACTTACCATTTTTATAGATGCTTTGGTTCCTTGCTTCTAGTTATTCTGCTTCTGGTTATATATGAGACATATATTGCTTATAAATAGCTACCACATTTCTTTTTCTGTCTTTGTAGACTCTTGACCTGTTACTAGTTGCGACATAGGTGCTTCATAAAACAATCCTTCCAAGTGATACCTCTCTCAATATTTATGATGCATGTAATAGTTCAGTGCACTGACCTACTGTTAAAACACTGGAAAAAAGTCAGGTTTTGCCAAGTATTTTATTACATCTTCTCAATAGATTAAGCAGCAAAGCAAAAGATCCTGTAATGGTAGAAAGTACCATTTTACTTAGCAAGTATGCAAGCGCTGCACTGCCTAGCSAAAGATGCCTTCTGCCAGGCTTAGCAAACAGAAGGGGAAAAGTACTTTTTCAAGCCAATTTCCACTCTAAAGCTGCAAGAGGTGGTGACTACCTGCTTCTGTCAACCAAGATCTTTGAGAAGCACCACAGGAGTGCATGCAGGAACAGCTCTCTACTTAGCAGCTGGATAGATAGAGCGGGGATCTCCTCCTGCTCCAACCCAGCTCCCACGCAGCAGGTTTCTTACCTCTGCCTTTCCCCGGCTTGGATTTCAAGCTGGTGCCCCCATGAGGCTTCTTTCAGTCGGGGCTGTTTCTGCAGAGAGCTCAGCAGAGTCTCGCTGGGGCCGTGTGGGACTGCTGGGAATGCATCCAGCCTCAACGTGGGCAGAGCAGGCCAGCTCCTTCAAGGGCGCTTGTTTGGAGAACTGAACTTGACATTTTCAATGAAGTAATGCTCTGAGATACGTTTTTTGATCATGTTGTTTGTCTCCTGTGGAAGTTTGGGAATGCAGTGAGGATGCTGCTAGAAGTCCCCAGTGCTTTTGTGCAGCCAGCCCCTAAACAACAATTAGTCTGTTTAGGAGGCAAGATAAAGCTTTTCTTAGTGTAGCATTTATGAGCTGCCTCATGGATGTCTCAGACTGCCCTGACTCAGTTTGTCTGCCTGTTTGGTCCCTCCCTTGACAACTCTACCTGGCTGTGAAACATGTGGAGGCAACAGATTCCATCCTAGAGGTATACCAGGCTGGGGCCATGTCCAAACGAGCATATTAAATGTGCCCAGAAACATCCTTGGATGTCAAAGCCAGCTGGCACAGAGCAGCCTGCGGTAAATGTTTCCTCCAGACTGTCTGCTGGGAGAAGCCCTCAAGTCCAAGCGCCCAAGCTGGGCCTGGCAGCCACGGGGAGGGCACTGGGTGGCCCGTGCCCAGATCCTGCCGGGGAGCAGGCGGCTGGTTTGCTGCTGTGGGTGATGGCGTTACGCTGCTTGGGGCTGTGCCAGGTCGTGCTCGGTTTTACTAGCTGCATGCCATCTGCTCGTTTTATTGACTTGCTGGGGAAGGTGAGCAGTTGCTGTGCCCAAGCCTTTTGGATGAACGGGTTGTGACCACAGGAGGGCAATATTGAGTTGCAGAAAGATTTTATACTTCCCAGGCTGTGTTTTGCCTGGGATATAATTTAATTTCTTTCTATTTGATGAGAAGCATTGCACACCGATGTTTTGTAGCCACGTAATGTTAAGAACCTGATATAAAGATTCAAAGTCCAATTGTAATTTTAATGCAGAACCCATCCAATTTTTCTGTTTTTCCTATTAGTTTGCTAATGAGCCATCTAACCTACCATCCCTAAGTTTTATTTTTAGGTAGAAGAAGAGGAACCCACTGGATATATTCATTTGCAAAAATTTCTTCCAGTGATGACAAGAGTACTAGTTGAAAGAAGGTATGGAAAGTGGATTTATTCTTCCATAAAATAGAAATGCCGAAAATATATGATCACTGATGCAGAAAGTATAAGAGAACAGTATATAAAAAGCATATAAGTATATAATAAGAACAATAATTTGCTGTATCTTGAAGAAGTACACATTTTTGTTTTAGCTCAGTTTACCTAAGATTGTTAGTGAGGTTTGAGTTCAAAGTGATTTAGTGTACATGAAATTATATTCAGATGATGGTATAAGTAATACCAGCTTATAATCATGAATTGTGATGTGTAGTTTCTGTGTTCTTAATGTGAATCAGAATTTACTTGCTATTCAGCATGTTTTCTGCATTTCTGAAAAATATTTTATATGCAAATTGAGGTCATAACCATTGCTTTTTCTGTACACATGAATTCTAGTTACTGAAAAGGGCAGTCTGTTAGAGTGTATTTTTAATAAGTTGGATAAATCAGCTTCACATTTGTGTCTGAAAAGCAACTGCCAGGTCCAGTTGAACGTACATAATTACACAGCAGTCTAAATTAGAACAATTAGCAGTCTAAAAGACTGCTGATCTAAAAGCTCTGCTGATCTAAAAGGCTCTGCATTATTCCAGGGCGCCCTGAAACCTTGGCGTGTGCACAGGACCTTGTGGCCTCAGTGGGAGGTTGCTCCGTGGGACATAACCGCGCGGTTGCCTCAAAGTGCCCAGTTGTCTCATGGCTGTAGGCGCAACTTAGGGCTGCTTCTGGGGTTCCTCGCTTTGCTCTCTGGACCCTGAGCAGCCCATGGGGTTCAGTCCCAGCGGGCAGGAGTGGGTGCCTTGCCTTCCTGGGCTCCAGCACCCTCCCCTCTGGTGTTTCTGGCACATCCCCTGCTCCATGCTGATGTTCATCCCTTCACAAAGTGATATGTTGCTGCTCCGGGCTCTCTCCTCCCCTTCTATCTGCCCATCTGCCCAAGCACACACGCTTTCTTCAGGCTACTGTAAGCATGTCGGGACCCACTTTATCTTTTAGGGCATTATGTCTATAGTTATTTATCCAAGGGCACATGAGATCTGGATCACAGAAAAACATGGAGTCTTTCTAACACATGTGATCTTCAGATAGTGAAAGAACGAGGCGGGTCTGGACAAAACAACCAAGCATTTTGAGCCTCCCTGGCCTCAGTATCTTCACTTCTCATTAGTATTTGGGGGATATGGTGAAAGTCTGCTGGGATATGGAGCATCTCCATTGCTATACCTGGCTCCCTTTTCCAACTGTGGAATGAGTCCCACATGTGCATGCTCTGTTTTCTCCCTGAAATCTTCAGTGACAAGACCTTTTCTTTCAGAGCTCTCAGCCTCCTCTGCTCACCATCTGCTCATTAGACATTCGAAGTCCCTCCAGGTGATCTGCTGCTTAGTTACCAGCCTACCTGGACAAAACTTTGTTTTCTTGGTTTGGCCGTCTTCCCCCGTTCCGTGTATTGGCTTCATGGGGTGATTCAGGCCGTATTGATTCTTACTAACCCACTCAGTCAGCCCAGACATGTAGCAGGAAAATGAAGCAGGAACACAACAAAAGACCTAAGAGGCGAAGATATGGTCAGTTCAAAAACTCAAGCTGGAATTAAATGTTAGACAAACTTACTAGATTCTCATAGAAAGGAGATTTAATTTCTGTTAATGCTTGTGTTAATCTTTCAAAATAGTTGAGCAGCCTTGCAAACAGTGACACTAACTTTTCTGATTCAATGGTTTCAGCTACCAGCCCACTCCAGAAGATGTTCTTCTACATGCATTTGAGGTCTGTAATTAAAAGATTGAACTACCTAATTGCTGGAAAGAATTTGCTGATTCTTGATTCTATATTGTAAAAACCACAAGTTTTATTTATTTATTTTTTTTATTAAGGCTTTAGATGTGAATAAATGTGGATATCTTACCAAAGAGGAGCTGGTAAAATATATGACTGAAGAAGGTAACATGCTGACTAATTATTCTTGTAATATCAGTACTTAAAAAAATAAACATTATATGTGCATATGGCACCTGGAGGCCCTGATTCTGCATGCCAAAACTTGCAGCAGTAGATTCGCTGTCTTCACACAATTCTGTGCTCTTGATGAGTGCCTGCAAACTAAAATATTCACTGGTGAATAATGCAGGGAAAGGACATTTGCCTGTCCTTTTGCAGGTGCCTTCAGATAGAGCTTGCTCTTAGGAAGAATCATAATTCAGTCCTGTGTGGATATTCTACGCTTCTGTGTATATCAYTGTTTTTCCTAAGGATGTAACTCTTTCTCTATCCTCCTGTAAACTTGTATTTTAGATTTCYAAATGTTTCAGGTAGTTTCAGTGCTCATTCATTCCTACATTATCTTGATCTTAGTTCTAGTGCTCTACACAAATCAGGAGATTCAAAGACCAGATTTAAGCTGTCTATCGTGTAATCCTCAGTGCTCCTTGAAGAGCCTGCTTTTCTTGCATGCCTGCCTCAAGTACAAAAGGGCACTCATGCTTTGCATGAGGCTTTCCAAGACTTGTCTTCAGATTGGGACCATATTCTCAAAGAAGGATGCAGCAGGCCAACAGCAGCTTTGAAACTCCTAAAAGGGCAGAAACAGGAGCCTTTCATGATGTAAAGACGAAAAGGAGAGAAAGTAGTGCTAATGTGGCCGTTGCAAGAATCTGTTCTGATCGAAGGAAAAAAAAGGGGGGAGGGGCCAGAAATTCCTGTTGCAGATTTGGGGGGGGGTCTGATTTGAGTGGAGATAGGAAGATCTGGGCTCTTGGTCTCCCTTAGGCCAGCTGGCTTGGCATGCAGGACTTGAGAAGATAAAGGAATTAGATTCTTGGATTTGCTCCTTTTCTCCTCTGTTTTGGGACTGAAAGGAAATCTTTGCAAGGGAAAAGCAAGGGTAATTTGTCAACCCTGAAAGAATATGCATCAAAGTGTTGCTGTCTCTTCTCTTCCAGGTGAGCCCTTTACTCAGGAAGAAATGGAGGACATGCTCTCTGCAGCTCTAGATCCAGAAACAAATACTATGCGCTACAAAGATTACATTACCTTGATGATAGTAGATGACGTTTAAGAACTTCCCTTACAGAGTCTGACTTGCTTTTGGTAACAGCAGTGTAGCTTGACAGTTACTTGAAATATGTGTAGCATAGCATAGCAAAGCTCAGCTTGTGACCTTGTGCTTATAATTAAAATAAAATCTGTGTAGCTATATTTCCGTGGGATCTGCGTATGTACTGAAATATATTCACACCTGGAAAAAGAGCTCTTGACAGAAATATTATGTAAGGGCTGGAAAAGAAATCATGGCATTTGGTCTGAAAAATAACAGGAAAATCATGTTAACAGAGACAAAAATTACTCTGCAATTACGTTTGAAAAACTAATGGAAAAATGAGACCTGTGAAAGCAGGAAATAAATTGGTAAGTGAGACCTCATCAGCTGGGGAGAGCTGATGCACAGAGGCATGAAGTGCCTTACCCGATCTCATGTGCTTCTAGCGGCAGAGCTGAGAAGATACCACAGGGATCCTCATGTCAGGTCTTTTGTTCTTATTTGTTTCACTTCATGATGAGCTGGAAACTCACAGGAGGTGTTTTAACACACATCTGCATGAGAGCTGCTTGCTGTGCTTCACAAAGAAGGGATTAGCACAATCTAAACATGGTGACGGAAGCAATCTGGAAGAGAGTCCTGTTCTTTTTGATTCTTTTCTTACCCCTCTAACTCAAGTTGTTTTTCACTGGCACTTCCCTAAACAGTAGCACAGCAAAGGGTTAATGTAGGTAAGCAACATCTGCCTAAGTCTAAGCTGGCTTTCCATCTGGGAACCACAGTTGCTCTGTTGGTAACACTCTTGACTATCCACTCTTGTTAACACRTTTACTACATGTTTCATCTGTTTGTCAATGATAATGGGAAAGAACACAGATAATCATTAATATTGCAATATGTTGAGGGTTCAGGTTTTCTGAAGCAACAAAGACCCATTAAGAAATGATTTCACTTGTTATCAGTCTTCTTTAGACTGTCTGTGGAAGTTAAATTACAGTTACTTTCCCTAGATTGGTTTGATATACAGTGGGTTACTGGATGTTTAACACAGCAGGTGTGAATACAAGTCTCCTACATACTCTGCAGCCTGGATGATACTGTCAGTCTCATGTTGGATGTCAGCAGCAGGATGCTCATTTCAGGAAATTATTTCTTAGCGCAAGAGAGAGCGCAATTTGTGTCAGTAGTGGAGTGACCCCAGAGGCCTGACTCAGCTACTGCTGTCGGATCAGAATGCCCATGTAGTCTGCAGTTCCAATTTACCATAGAGATAGACTCTTAACATAGATTGGTTGACATATTTATCCTACAGTCCTCAAAAGCAAGGGAAGAAAGTATCCAGGCAAGTAAAAAGTGGGATTGCTACTGAATCTATCACACATCAAATTCTCTCATCGTCTTATATCTCTCCTGAGAAGAATATGTGCAGATATGACAGATAAAAAGCAAGTTGCAGACTTCACTTTGGGCATAAGCAAATTCAGTTTATATTAAGCTTAGATTTTCCMTATTAGGACTAGAGAAAATGTCTAAACACACCCAGATCCTGTACATTCCCATGTTGAGGCTAGCATCGTATAGTCTGATGTGCTTGTGAAGGAGGTGCCTTGTGGCACCCCGGAAGCTACAGAGCAGCACAGCACCCAACTGCGTTATTTTCTTCCTCCTGCCTTTCAGGAAGGACTTTGCAGTACGTGCAGTGCCTGCTCTGCTGCCTGTCGTGTTGGTGAGCTGTGTGTGAGGATTCTCGTGTCTCACTGAGGCGGGCTCTGAGCTCCCCGAGTCTCTGTGCTCTGTGGGGGTGAGCAGCAGGGAGGGCCCATTCCCCAAGGAGGGGTCTCCAGCYGAGGCAACTGGTGATACAGGCACCCTCCGCCCCAGGGGCCCTGGCCTTGCTCCAAAGCTGGGGAGGTGAGGAGGCTTGATGAGGAGAAAGCAGGACCTACTCCCAGCCCTATTCCAAACTTCTGCTAAGCTCCTCCCAAGCTTCTCCTAAAGCTCCTCCCAAGCAGGAGCTTTAGGGAGCCATTTGCTTGTCACTTAGATGTATATATTTGTTTTTAAATTTGAATAGAAACATACATTATTTTGACCTCATCTTTGAGGTGGACACATTGAACTTCACCTATGCTGCCGTGCAGTCTTGAGCTGTCTCTCTCTGCATGCCTCTCCTTGCTGGCTGTTTTGACTCTCCCCTCAAGATCAGGAACCAAGATAAGTGAATGGATTGCACCAGGGAGCCTCTAGGGAGAAGCCAGCCTTGCCCCTGGAATCAGTCCACACTGGGAAGCAGAGCCAAGGCTTTGAAGAAGCTGGGGAAGTCAGAGGGGTATTGACCTAGTTGAAGGAGAGAGAGGGAAGGGAACTCATTAACCAAACATTAAAAAGAGAGGAAAAAAAATCAAAGAAACAAACCTTGAAAACCATCTACAAATACAACTGAATCAGCAGGTTGTTTACATCACTGCTGCAAGTTGTAGACTAGACAAGACTTTACTTGTTTAAAACATTAACTAGCTTCAGTTGTGTCAGGCGGTATCTGGTATATAGTGGAGACTTCTTCCTCTATCTGCTGGTACTGTGGAGACATTCCTTCAGCTGCTGCACTCGTTTTTGAGACTCTACTTACTCATACTGCAAGTAATGTTTTACTCTTACCTTCTCCCTCATCAACTTTGGAAAATGCTTCTCCAAAACATGTTTCTGTCTACTAGTGGTAGTCTCATACGTATTCACACCTGAAGGCTGGAAGATTTCCCATTGCAGTACATGCCAGCAAGTTATTTGAAGCTCTTTCAGACTCTGCACTGGTCTTAGTAAAAATAAAAGTTGCATGACTTTTATTCAGTAATGCAGTAATTGTGCCTTTTGTTGGTACCTTCAGTGCTGCAAAGATAAAATCGATAAAAGACAAAATTGGTCAACAAAAACATTATGAAATTCAGCAAGAGCAAATGTGAAGTCCTGCCCTTGGGGAGGAAGTACAACAGTACAGACTGGGGTCTGACTGGCTGTGGGCAGCTCCACAGAGAAGGACCTGGGATCGTTTTGAGCAGGGTGCTGAGCATAAGCGCAGAGCACCCTGACAGCAAGAAGGTCAAGGGCATCCTGGGCTGCACCAGCAGGAGGAGCAGAGGCAGCAGACTGAAAGAAGTGATTATCCACTCATCACTTGTTAGAGTGATCACATCTAGGTACTGTATCCAGTTTGTGGCCCTGCAGTATAAGGTATGGATGAACTGGAGGAAGCTCATTGGAGGTCCACCAGTGTAACCAGAGTGTTTGCCCTGTGGTAAAGGCTGAACTTGATCAGCCTGGAGATGAGACAGCTTGGTGGGGGGGAGGTAACCGCMGCCCCCTAGTACCTATGAGGAGATTATCAGGAAGGTGGAGTGAGGCTCTTCACTGCACTAAATGGGTGGGTAGTTATTTATCACTGGGTTTGGATTTACTGTTGCTGAAATCAACACTAGCAAAACTCTTGACACTCATAAGGAGAAGGATGTAGGCCTTCGGTTTCAAGATGGAAGGAGAGGGTGAATGTTGGAGCCAAGACTGGGACTGGAATGGGAGGTTAYAAAGTCCTATAATACCCTGCTGTCATGTGTAAAAGGTGTGGGTGGGCATAGTCTCAACATTAAGGAACCTGGTTGGCAGTCAGATTTCATTCTAGACTTTGAGAAGTGTTGTGTAAGTTATTAAATATCTCCCCAGGTGAGCTTTCTATCTATAGAGTCAGAGTAAGTACAGAGAATAGGAGAAAGGGAATATCTGTCTTACCTACCTGAATTGTCAGCTTTTTAAATCACCACCTCTGATGTTTGCCCAGTGCCTGGTACTATGATGTTCTAATCAAAATCAGTGCCTACGGACCTCCCTGTCACCTAATTAATAAATGTTCTCAGCCTTCAAATCCTTTATTTGAAGCTGTACATTCAGGTCACTACTTTTAAACAGGTCAGTCTAGAGCAAATGCGTTTGTTTTCATTGAACACAACTCTGTTTCTGGCCTAGTGTTTCATGCTGTGGTAGGCTTGACTGTCAAGGTGACTGTTGAAACATTTAGTCTTATCATTGGTGGGGTTTTTAGGGCATGTCCGATGGATGTTACTGTAGGCGAGGGGACTCTGCTGGTTTAGAAGCTAAAGTTGTAGCTTGAAGCAAAGCAGATTCTCCCGTTTAAGCCATTTTGGATCCCTGGGGCTACTATTTGGCTTAATATGGCTCTGAAAGCCAAGAAAATGTTATTCATTATGCTCGGAAGATTGATCACAGCATTTATATCCTGAGGTCCAAATCCTGAAGTCTTATTCAGGCAGAACTCCCATTGACTTCAAAGGAAATTCTGTCTGCAGAAGGGCTTCAGAAATAGTGATGTATTGGCTCACAAGGTACTGCAAAACCCTTTTAGTCTCTTTAAAAGAAGTCTTGTTTGTGGAAGACCTAATAGAGATGTACAGCCAGCAAGTGATTTGTGCCATTGAAATRGCCAGAAAGGTAAAGCCATGGGAGTAGGTTGTTAATCTTATCCATATGAATACAAGCAAGCAAGAGTCAACAAGAATGTGCAGACAGAACTTTTCCATATTGTTCAAACAGAGCCCCAACAGTAAATCCAGGGATGCTGTGGCAGGGAGACTTGCAATTACCTCTTCCTGCTATTATCCTGGAAACACTGAAGCCTTAAAACACAGATGTTACTTCTATGATTTCACATATTTAAACAATTCCTTTTCTTTGGACTCCAATTACTCCTCTTAGAAACCCTTTTAGAAAAGATTTTCCTTCTAAATACCCACTTAACATGATAGCACAAAAGGAAACAATTTGAAATAGGATGCTTTCAGGTAGAGGAGAGTATTGGGATATTTACTGTCAGTGTAGTCTCTTTCCCACCAAGGCAGCAGCATCCTCTAGTGCAGAATGGCTTCTRGGCTTTGTCTTGGGGTATGCTGTGCCTTCTGCTAGAGACTAGCCTCATCATTAAAATAATTTAAATATAATTCTTAGGTTTTATCGAGATGTGGTTTTGAAGCGGATATGCAAGAATTTGAGAGTACTCCATGTTAGCAGGTTGTCCAAATTTTAATTATTACAACAGTCAAAGTTGTACAGTGCTGGAATGCTAAGCTTTGTGGTACATTCAAAATGGAAATTACTAGCAAAGGCTGAAACAGCATAAAACCTCAAAAGCTGAATTGTAAGGGTAACTTGGTTGAAATTTCTAATTGCATGGTTAAGCTTCATTCAACTTTGTGGAAACAAAACAAACAAACAAAAAAAACAAAACACAATAGTTAGTTTTCATATAGCGTTAGGTTGCTGTTTTGAAAAATAATGCCATTCTTTAGCACTCCCCCCAAACACTCTGGTGCATTCAAATTCATCTCAGACTCGATGCAGAAGTGAAGTCTGTCTCTGGTTCTTTGGGCTTCATGAAAGTTGTGGAGACAGTGTGACTGGTAAGCTAAATATTATGGTTTACTGTTACCTTTTGGGATCAGCAGGGGAGAACTTGCTTAAGGGTAGTTTGACTAGCAGTGGAAAGTAGATCCCTGTTAAGTAGGGGGTTCTTGACTCAATTTCTTTTAAAAAAGAAAAAGAGAAAAAAGAGAAATAAAAAGAAAAGAAAAAAGAAAGGAAAAAGAGAAAGCAAAAGGTAAACAAAAAGAGCTCCACTGCTCCACCATTTGACTTTCAGGACATGTTGCAAGACATGCTGATTTGCACAAGATTTTCACAGAGTTTACAAAAGCACACCTGGATTTGAGGTTTAGTTGCTTGACTGTAGTTCGTTTTTATTGGCAGTTTCTTTTGGTGTCTCCTCCTCTAGAGGTGCAATGTATTGGTGTCTTTCATCTTTCCTGTCACAGTAGCCCATGGAGGCTCAAAGCAGGTTTAGTTTTGTCATAGCACGTGCTCTAAAAAGAGAAAGGATTTAAGATAAGAATAGATGAAATGCAGGGTGGGGAGGACAACGGAACTCGTTACATGCTATTTTTATATTTATACTATTTTATTTAATTAAAGACAGGTTTCTTTTTGATGTCCCACCAAAGTACACATCCTGAAAGCATCTGTAGAGGGTACTGGAAACAGCTACAAGTGACTGTTGAATTCAGAGCATGTGATCGTTGGTTTTACACTGATGTGAGGGCAGTGCTCTTCCTCCTTATTTCTTGTTGGTGACATGACTGGGCTTTCTTGAAGGTGCTCTCACAGAAACCATGTGGCTCTGGGGCTGGAATTGAGTGGCCATGATGAAAGGAGGCATGTGGAAATCTGCCTTTTAGATTTTCTCATATAAATGATTTAATTTTTTTTTTCTTTCAAACCAAAAGGGATGCAATGTCTCTTGGCAAAGTACTATAATATGAAGTGTGCTTTATTGGACAATTTCAAGAAACCAGTAATCATGGAAATCTTAGTAAAATGAATAAATATTTAATCAAATTCAGGACAAAGAAGCAATGATGACTGGAGAATCCTTGAGAAGAATTTAAAAAAATATATATACTTCCCTCTCCAGAGATTTGTGGCACTCTCATGAAAAAATTAAACAAACAACGTGTTCTCACTGACAGTTATAAGAAACTACTTGGGACAAAGATTTTGATGTATCTGCTTCATACAATTGCCTATTTCTGAATTTGTGAAGGTTCTGCTTTTAGAAGCTTCCAATAAATAGCAAACACACCCTCAATTTTAATTTAAATAAAATTTGTCTCCCTCACTTCTGGTAATGGCTTAAAAAATAATAATCAGAAAGTAAGTAGTGTTGGAAGACTCCAGTGTGCCTTTCTAACCATAGCACACATGTTTGTTGTGCTATCCTTTGTTGGAAGGCTAATTTTGATGACTGCTGTTCAATTACAGTCCATATTTCTGTAACCAGTAAGGTCTATGAGGTACACCATCAGAAACTACAGGTGAGTGGTGGTGGTGGGAAAAGGCAGTGCACTCAACACACACACACACACACACACACACACACAGAGAAAGCTGGTGTTGCCTTTTAAAACAGCTAGCTCAGAATCAGATCTGTGAGTCAGCTAATGAGTGATGTAACTCAAGAAACAAGAGGAAAAAAAACCACCACCACCACATTCATCACTGGTAAAATTTAACTTTGTAACTTACCTTTCAGTAATGAAAATTCATAACAAGGGTAACTGGGCAAGAGCAGGACATTCTTCCTCCTTCTTTATCAGAAGCCCTTTGTCTAGTGCTCAGGGGCATTGAGACGAGACTGCCTCTTCCCTTGGGTTACACCAGGAACTGGACATAAACCATAACAGAAAGACTTGTGTCCTCAGCTTCTGCTTTGCCAGTAAAATTGTTGAGCTCTTCAACAGTTGTTTAAAAACAATGGATAAGATTCTGTTTGCAGGTTCTTTTTTAGAAAGTGGATGGATTAAATAGCTTCCCTCAGAAMTGGCTGACTTCAATTCCTGCTGATCCCAGTAGTTTCTCTATGTTTCTCTCAGTAGTGGCCTTTGAAAACCACCACTGTACCCATCTGAGGAGAAAGTCATGCTGCTCTCCTCCAACAGCCAYCACTCCAGCCGCCCCAGCAGACCCTGTTGACAAAAGGAGCCCACAGCTTTCATATTGCAACTGCTGTTTTATTGAAGATAGAAATATTAACTGTCTCAAACAAATGGCTGTAATTACAAGCTGGGTTGCAGCAAAGCCAGTTCCTCCAGGCCTCCTGTGTTCCTGTCATAGACTCCATGTTGATACAAATCCCAAGTCACTTGGTTACGTCCCTCAAAATGGTCTACTTGGCAGTCACACTGAGAAGAAATTGGTCTCTTTAAAATTGGTACAACACTAAACCACAGGTACAGAGTGTGATCTGTACAAAGAAATGTTTTCTGGCACATTAATACTCATGGTGTTGAATGCAGAAGTGGGCTATTGCCGAAGGGAGTTGCTTGTCATGGAAAGCAGGAAGAGTATCTACAGTTTCAGTTGCACTCATCTATCTATCCAACATCAATGTGGACAAGTCCAAATTAAGAGAACCACAAGGTGTTTAGCTTTATCCTGATCTAAGAGGTGGTTGTAATGTCTGTGCTGAGCTAGAGCGCTTAGCTGGGGACATATCCCACACTGGAGACAAACAGGGAAATGTGGTTACCCTGACCAGTTTCATGGTATTGTGGAGATGGATCTCTCACTGTGCTAGGAACGTGGACTCTTGGTGCTAGTGGTTCTTTGGTCATCTTTGCCTATCCTCAGCCTGGGCATGCGCCAGCCACATGCAATTAGGAAAAGCTGGACCAACAGCGTCAAACTGCTCTTGCATCTTCTCCCACCCATCCTGAGCGTTGCTGCATTCAGCGGTTATGATTATTTCCAACACCAATACAGCAAGAGGGAAGCTGGGTCTTCTTCAGCAGCATTTTGATGGGCCAAAAGTTTGCCACAATGAGTGCAATGCTTTGGCTGCCATCTTTCTTCTCCTGTAGAAAAGGCCTAATTCTGCAGTTTTCATGGTGTCAACAGCCTATTTTAGATGTCTGATAATTACGGAAGCCTGCAGATCTGCCACGCACAGCTACATTCACAGATTAGGAATGGTTTCCATTTTTGTCCTTGCATTACTCATTAATTAGGGCTTCACATTCCACCTTCCTGCATGGCCTATGCTTGCCAAAACAGCCCAGAGGTCAAAAGAAGTCACTTCCTTATAAGTGAATTTCCTTAAAACAGGCTCTTCAAACTCATCCACCTTACTGACATCATCAAGACCCTAAAAGTTGGACTGAGAAGGAAGAGAGGCAGCCTGTGCCCTTTATAGTGACTGTTGTGGGGACACAGTACCTCAACAAAGACATCTCATCTCTGGCTCCATCCACTTGGCAGGTACAATGATTAAGAAAATGTAACCCCCCATTTACAAGTAAGGGCTTTCTTATCTGCTTGAAGAAGGCCTGCAGAAGTATTTCAGGATTAGACTCACGATGCATGAATATAATATGCCTTTGGCTGTGATGTGTGTGAGTTATCCTCATTTAGGAAGAAAAGAACATTAGGGCTTTTGTCTTGTAAGCATTTGCTCTTATCAGTATTCCAGATGGCTAGACCTCAGAGAGCCATCTTGAGTATACAGGATGTTGTTTTTAGTTAGCAGACTAACTTCATTTATGTATCCATTAAAAACACTTTCTTGGCCCCTTTGCACAGAGGAATGTGAATTGACCATTATTCAAGACCAGTTTACAGGATCATTACTGTTAATGCTTCTAATTAGGAGATGTATAAAATAACTACTGTTAGTATCTATAATGATTTCTTGSTTCACTTCTTAAAGTTTTATTATCTCCTTAGTTAATGCAAAATCTGTGCAGCCGTAACCAGTGTAATGCCTAATTAACCCAAGTTTTATTTTGTTGGTATGCTATAAGCAAAAGGGCAACAGCAACAGGTGTCTGGGCAAGTAGGTACCCTTTACAGTAAACAGTTCATCTTAGGAGGAGATAGAAAATGGTAAACACACAGAGACACACACAGAAACACACACACTCAAACCGTTTGCTGGACTCCTCAATGTCGTCATGACATTCCCTTGGAGAGGCCTTGCCGTAGCCTTTGTTTTCTTGTAATTATAGATAGATGATCTGCATGCTCCTAGTAACRCTGAAGTTGCTCTATGGCCCTGGCTGTCCATGCTTTCCCAAGACTGCCTCAAACTATATGGAGGTATTTTTTCCTCCTGGTTTGTCAGAAACTCAGAGCCTCTTCACTCCCACGGACCTCCACTGAGGAGTCAGCATCTGGGCAGCTTCCTTTTCTAAAGTGCTTCCTTAAGAGGTTGCAACCTTCCTTTAGAAGCATAAGAAAATTTGTTCCAGGCAAGTATGTGTAGTAATGTGAAGAACTGGACACACCTCATGTGCACACAAAAAAGGTAAATCATCTGTATTTGTCAGCCTCGGATGTGTAGTCTGCATGCTGTTCTGAGGACCAGCTTCCTCAAAGACCAATCTTTGCAAATGGGAATGGGATGGCTGACAGAACAAAGTTGTACACAACTCTGCTAAGTGCAGCTTCACAGCTGTGTGACATGTAATAGTACAGTTTCAGCTTTAGAAATTTTGGAGATATTCCTTCCAGTCCCTCGGGAGCTTTCTTGTATTCCTTAGTGATGAAAGTGTTTTCTCCATAAGTACATCACCTTGAAGCTAAAAAAAGACAAAGTGTCTCTTAATGAAACAACCTCAAGTACATTCCTCTCCAGACAGTGATCCTTACATCAACTCTCACCATCGCCCTGAGGCAGACTGCAGTTCTTCCTGGAAAAAAAAGACACACAATCACTACAGTCCGTTTGTTTTAAGCTGGAGCTTAAAACTCYACTACAGAGACACTCCGTGCTGCTCTCCTCCTCTCACCAGGACTGGTTTGTTTCTTTATTTGCATGTAAACAATCTTAAAAGAACAGCCCCCCCAGGCTTGCAGTATCTTCTCCATCTAGTAAAGATACAATTGTCACACACGCTAAATGCGGAGTAATGAGGCTGCAGCAGAGAGCAGCCAACAGGAGCACGGATTGGTATGAAATCACCTCAGCCTTTGGGATCCAAAAGGGCCTCGGTCCTCAGGCTGCCTCCCCAGCCCTGCTCTGTTCCCACTGGTCAATAAGGAAGCTCCGTGGCAGTGCACGATGACCCTCCAAACCTGTTCATGAGCAAAGAGATTTTACAGTTCCCCTGCACAGATGCCAGGTCTTTGGGGCCAAGTTTGCAGACTCACTAAAGGGAGAACTGTGTGAGCTTACTGGCACTCACGGCCTCTGAGTAAACATTAAAGCAATTCAGAAGCACCTCCTCACCTAGCGGTGCTCATCCAGAAATATTGCTCAGTATCCTCAGGAGGCAGCAGCTTCAAGCAGCACTGCAGCAACATGGAGCAAGTTTTTGTCTATCTGCCATGTTTTCACACCGAATACGTGACTGCTGGCCCAAACTTCTTCCTTGCAGCACAACAGCATGACTAAAGAAACTCCTGCACCATCAGCTGCTTTCCAGGCTCTCATCCTGACTATACTAGGAAAATTGGACCTATTTAGCCTACTGTAAATTCATGTCATTACATCACTGCAAACCAGACATAGTGCAGCAAAGACAGTGGTGAAGCTCACACTGTTTAAAAAGCCCAATCATGCTAATTGCATGGGTGAATATTTCTTTAATATGGACAAGGCCAAACAACTAAATCAAAATGTAGGAGATTATAAATATCCTGAAGCCCTGTCCATGTGTAAGCCATCCTGATGGATTTGGAGTGAAGGAAACCTCTGGGGAAGAGGCAGTGAGGAGCAACATAGGCAGACTGAGAGTGCTACATTCCTCCACCAGCACAGTTGTTTGCAGCATCTTCATCTTTCCACAGTGCAGCAATGACTATTATGTTAAAGTGGCTCTGTCAAAGTGATGTAGCTTTATGTCTGAACATTGCTACCAGCTTAYGGCTGCCTYGCTCCWTCTGAACGTGCACCTGCTCGCACARGGACAGCAGCTAAAGGGGTGCAGGCTGAACCAATACAATCCACCCTTAAGCCCAAGAGGACCATACTGCCTTCATTTAAATGATTTTAATTTCCATGTRTGTTAAGTTGAAACTGTGTTCGTGCTGGTACCTGCCTGATGGTACCTTTGGCCACAGGTAGCTTTGCCCATGGGAGGTGCTGCCTCAAGCCTCCCCAGCTGCCAGCAAGCTGATGATGAGAAGGATACAGGGACCAGAGCGAGTAGAAACTAGAGGCAGGTAGCAAAGAGCTGTGAGGGAAATGGCAAGCAGATAAGCCAGACAGCTGCCTTCTGCAGGTGCTTTATAAAGAATATAATCAGCATGGAGTGCTGCAGCAGAGAGAGAGAGAGAGAGAGAGAGAGAGAGAGAGAGAGGGAACATTAACATTTTTGGAAATATGCTTGCTTTAAGGTTTGCTCAGCCCTAACCTTGCTGATAAAGGGCAGTGGTGTGAATTTGGTGTTGAAAAGGAGTTTCACATGAAACAGATGCTTGCAGATCTGCAGTGCCCACAGGTGCAAAAATCTTAGAAACATCTCGGCGTAAGACCTTTGACTTTTAGCTCATCACAAATGTAATTCTCTGTTAGATTTGAGCACTGACTTGAATTCACAACAGGTGAGCTGAGAGGTAGAAAAGAAGTGGCCGGTGCCTTTTATACCGTGCTTCTTTCAAAGGCCTTTACACATGCACTGTTTGCATGTGGTGGCAGTGCTGTCCTTGGGACTGCCCTGAGACTGGCACAACACGTAGCCGAYGGCTTTCTTGCCTGGCCACAGAGGAAACCAGGGCTTTGAGGGGAGGGAAAGCTCAGGCTTTGCTCCTTCTGAGCCCGTGACTCTGGCTGTTGCTGCTCCCACATTTTCTTGCCCTGTCTCTCCCGTGTGAAATCTGCATTGCTTCAGCTTGGCAGATTGGTCCTAAACATCTTTTTTCATTTTTTTTYCCTTACTTGTCTCTGGTTCTGGAGGTACAATGAATGCTTGGAGGTAAAAAGCCTGGGCAACAGAAAATGGGTTTCTGTCAAATTTCAGTATTTGAATTTATGAACTTAACAGAATTGGCTGTGCATTTGTCACTGCAACGTATCCCACTGCATAAAAGACTGTAAACTTCTCCATGCAGCTGTGCCTGCGAGTGTATGTGTGTGCATGACACTAAATCCTTTGTAACTTATGAAACACATATGAATATTATATTAATAAGTAGACATTGATTTTTACTGAGAACATAAAGATTTATGAAAGTCGGCAGTGACAGAAACTATGAAAGCAGTTTGAAAAAAAAAATGAAATATTTTATATTCAAGATAATCCAAAATGTGAAAAGTAGATTGCTGTTGGAATCAGGAAAGGGCAAGATTTAAGAAGGGCATCTGGTCTGCAATAGATTTTTTTCCTGGAATGATCCTCACCCTTGACATGGACAGCAGAACAAGAACTGGAAAGGTTTCAGAGAAGAAATTTACCGAACTGGAAAAGTGCTGATGGTTTTGTCTGTGGCTCTTAATAATTAGCTGTTTCTAAATTCTTCGTCACTATTACTACAAATGCCTCCAATTTCCATTCTGTCCCTCAGTGGACTCCAAYTCATTACTGTATAGCCTTAAGCAAGCTTGGGAGCCATCACGCATTTCAAGTGTCCCCATGGAAGCTTTTTAAAATTTTAAGTAAGGCCTGATATTAAGATTTACTAGCACCAAACTCAGAAACAAAGCCTCTGTGCATGCAGTGGTGACTCAAGTTACAGCTGCTGTCACCTTTCTCATCCTGAGACCTCAAAGGATCTTGGTGTGACCAGCACTTCCAGCTCTCATAAACTATTGATAGAGCTAGGCTTATGCCAACACCTCAGATTTGAACGATGAAGCTAAACTTCTAGGTAGCTGTGACTGTACCCACACTGAGAAACATTCAGAAGTAATCAGGCAAAGCAGTAGTGCAATAGCACAGCAGAACAAATCCATGTTTGACGAAGAAATTRCAGGTTTGGATACTAGCTAAAAGACAGTCAACAGCACTCCACAGAGGAGCAATATCTAGGGCCAGATCAGAGTCCACCCTCAGCCCTTTGAGACTGGCTTGTGTTTGAACYTCTGTCTGACACTTAACGCCTGGATCCAAGGCTTTGGCTACTGCTTGCTTGCTTATGAATGCCTGAACAACCTCATYGGTCCATCTCTGCACCTGGATTTAAAAATATCTCTAACTGAAGAATACATCTAAAAATATCTACAGATCAAAAAATTCTTCTTCATAATCCTATGAAGAGCATATGAAGAGCATATCCATGTGCTCTGAAGCCATCACAAATTCTAGTGTTTTTTTTTTTTTTTTATTCTAATAAATCACAATAAGCTTGCACTTGGGATCACGCAGTGTAAGTTACCTTACCGAAGTTCATCTTAGGATGGGGAAATCTCATCCCCTCCCTAAACCAGAACTGGAAAAGCTGGTGTAAGTGAGGGACCCAATACGAGACCAGTACTGGACAGTAATTAAGTTTGGGCACAATCTTATGACCTAGATATTTCCTCTGAGCTGCTAGCAAAGCTCATGCACCAAGAGGGCAGTAAAACCAGCCTCCAGTAGCAGTTATGGTAACAAAAGAAATTTGTAAACTGGAAATCAAGAAATAGCTGTGGCTCTGAGAGTCTTTGGCATATTGGTGATTCTGCTAAGGTCCTTCTGTCCTTAGCGACCTGCACATAAGCATGGAGCAGGAGGGGCAACTTGAACTTCCCCACCAGAAAAAGAAAGAGCTGAAGAATGGGAAACAGGATGCTTCAATGCGTGTCAGAGAGGAGGGTGTTAACCCAGGGAAAGGGCTCTTAGCAGAGCTTCTTGCTGGGACCATCTTCTACTTTAACAAGTAGAAGATGATTTCCAGCTAAAATATTTAGCTGGAAAGTATCCCCAGCTGGAAGCTCCAACTGGGAGCATCTCAATGGCCGGAATGCCTGTGGGATGTTCAGGAGAGCCTTGCTTGCTTGTCTCAAACTGTCTGTAAAGGCTGAAACCTGCGTGTGACCCAGCAGCAGCAGAGCAGGTGCCACAGCCCAACCGAGGCCGCCACACGACCTGTGCGCAGCCCCTCTGCCCATTGCCCTCCCC
>NW_020455513.1:226168-264526 GCF_003342845.1 Nothoprocta perdicaria
GCCCCCCGCGCTGCCCCTCTCCCCACGCTGCCCCTCTGCCCACCGCCCCCCGCGCTGCCCCTGTGCCCACCGCCCTCCTAGTGCTGCCCCTCTCCTCACCGCCCCCCGCGCTGCCCCTCTCCCCGCGCTGCCCTGCGGCGCAGGGCGCAGGACGCGGCTGCCCCATGGCGGGCCCGCAGGGGGCGCCCGCCACCCGCCAACGCCGCTCGGGCACCGGCACCAGGGCCGCGCGGAGACGGTCACGGTCCCATCCCTGGCCCCATCCCCGGTCCCATCCCTGGCCCCATCCCCGGTCCCATCCCCAGCCCCATCCCCGGTGCCGGCCCCGTGGCGCAGGACAGGCGCGGGTGCCGGCGCGGCCCCTGCGCAGGGGGCCCGCGCGTGCGGCGGGGCAGCGCGTTCATTACGGGTCTGGGGGAGAACGGAGCGAACGCGCCCGTTTTCCACCAGAAACGCTAATCCCGGGAAATGCAAAGTTAGACGCCGTGGTGTCAGCGGTGTGCGGGCAGCCGCTGCCCGCGGGCCCGCGCCGTAGCGCCGCGCACTCGCACTGCGTTTCCCTGCCTTGCCTTGGCACCCTGATCACGTCTGGCCTCAGAGCAACACGCGGGGTCCCCGCCTGCGGATTTATGTGCGACCCGTTCGCACGCACCGCGGGCGAGGACACGTCTCCTTTGTTTGCCGGCTTCTGCGCGGCCCGTGCGAAAACGCCGCGGGCTCCACGAGCTCGACCTAGCCGCGCGGGGCTGCCCGGCTTGGGACGGGGCACACGGATGCGCCCTCCGCCCCGGGATGCACGGGAATGGCTGCTCCGCGCTGAGGCAGCGACGCTGAAGCGTGGAGCGGCAGCCCGCGCTCCTCGGGTGCCGGCAGGATAGTCGGGAGGGCGGAATGGTGCCGGGAGCCCAGCGGAGGTGCCGCGAGGGGGGGTTGTGCGGGGCGGCGATGGAGAGCGGGGTTTAGGCGCCCCGCACCTCCCGCCCTGTCGTTTGCATCACCCTGTACTGCAGCCATGCCAAGGGCTGGCAAGGAGCTCCCTGCTGCATCCATTTCTGAGGGGATAAATCAGCCACTTGCTTTGAGGAAGAAGGTTTAGTAGAGGTGGCTGTGCCATCCAGAGGATTTGAAATAGGTAAGGATCGGTAGCCGGATGCACACAGTCTGTGAAAAGAAATGATAATTAAGAGGGAAAAGTCAGTAAGGAATAAAGCATGTAGAATTTTGCTGATAAGAGATTGCTTTATTGCGCCCTTGACTGCAAGTTAAATTAATACACGTAAATTACAACGTGGAAAAGAGATGCCAGTGACTGTCACAGGCCCAGCTCACTTTTCTCCCACCATTATTTAGGAAGAATTTGGAATATGTGTACAATATGTTCATTAAAGCCTTCAATAGCCAACTAGCCAATAACTGCAGTGGAAGCAACAAGGTTTCCTCTCRTCCCCCCTCTCCCTCCTCCTCCGCCCCTTTTCAAGAATAAAAATGGGGCCGGGGGGGGGGGGAAGGCAAATGTCAGCCGAGAAATACCGCAAAATCAAGCGGTCGGTGCCCGGGGCTGCGGCGCCTCGGGGGCGCCCGGGCGGGCGCTGCGGCGGCGCGGAGCCCGAGCCGCTTCCCTTCCCTGCCTTCCCTCGCCAAACTGTCAGGCACGGAGCGGGCAGGAGGATATTGGCTGCGAGAGCCTCGGAGGCTCCTCCCCGAGCCCGGCTCCTGATATTTTTGGAGGATTTCTTTTAACTCAGTTGCAAACCTGGGCGAAGGGCCGCGAGTTGCGGCGGCGGGGAGCGGGCGCAGCGGCGGGAGCGCGGCGCCTGCTCCGGCTGCCCCCGCGCCTCCCTGCGCCCGGGGCCGCGGCCGGGAGGGCGCTGTGGGGCGAGCGCAATGAGGGAGAGGCGCCGGGAAGGCAGCCCCGAGCCCTAGCGCTTCTCCCGCAGCGCGGCGGAGCGGAGCGGGGCTGAGCGGGACGAGGAGGAGGCGGGCGGCCGCATCCCCGCGCGCCGCTGCCCGCGGGGYTTGGCCGGCGGCGCCCCTTCCCCTCTGGATGTAGCCGGGGGAGCGCGCGAGCCTCTCCCGCTCGCCCGGCCACCATGAATTCCGTGGCTGCGAATAAGGAGCGAGTCGCCGTGAGCGCGCGGAGCAGGAAATGTGGGGTAAGTTGCGCGCGGAGGGCTCCGCGCCCCTCCCCCGCCGCCAACGGCCGCCAACGGCCACCAACGGCCAGGGTGCCGCGGCGCGCGATACCCCCCCCCCACGCGCAACTTTTGCGTGCGCGGTGGGTGCGCGGCGGAGCGCGGGGCGTCCGGTCGCGGGCTGCGGCGCTGACGCTGCCTCCTCCTTGTCCCGCTGCAGGTGAGCGAGCCCTGCTCCCCCACGAAGCCCGGCGCGCCCTTCTCGGCCGAGAGCTGGTACCGCAGGGCGTACGAGGAGTCGCGGGCCGGGAGCCGCCCGGCGCCGGAGGGAGCCGGCTCTGCGCTCGGCTCCTCGGGCACCCCCTCGCCCGGCTCCGGCACCTCGTCGCCGGGCTCCTTCACGGGCTCGCCGGGGCCCGCCTCGCCCGGCATCGGCACCAGCTCGCCCGGCTCGCTGGGCGGCTCGCCGGGCTTCGGCACCGGCTCGCCGGGCTCCGGCAGCGGCGGCGGCTCCTCGCCGGGCTCCGACCGCGGCGCCTGGTGCGAGCTGTGCAGCGCCCGCCTGGCGGAGCTCAAGAGGCAGGCGCTCAAGCTGCTCATCCCCGCGCCCGCCGCCACCAAGGTGAGCGCGCCGCGCCCGCCGCGCCGGCCCCGCCGCGCCGGCCCCGCTGCTGCCCCGCGCGGCTCCTGCCCCGCCGCCCCGCGCCGCCCGCGGTTCGCGGCTCCCTTGGGGGGCCGGGTGGGACAGCGACCCGCGCCTAGCTCCCGTGTCCAGAAGCGCGGGAATACAGCGGGAGCTCTCCCATCACTGGGGAAGGCTGCGGCAGACCGTGGCATTGAACCCAGCTCTCCGGGGGCGCATTAACTTAAGGACAACTTGGTGCAGAGAAGCAGCTAGATTTTTCTCTTTTTCTTTTTTCCTTTTTTTTTTTTTTTTTTTTTTTTTTTTTAACTTAGAAGTACCCAGAGTGTTGCACCAAAAAACACAGTGCCTAAGAGCAACCCAAACAGAAAGCAAGCATTTCTGAAATGCRGCCCCAGGTTTTGGGAGCTGTGACTGCTTGTGGGAACAAGGGGGAAGTCTCTCCCTTGCCAGTCTGGTGCCTCTAAAGGCATATTCTGAAATTCCCTGGCTCTGTGTTGGTTTCCTTGTTTATGTACCGCGTATAAGGACTAACAGCCACACAAAGTGATGTGAGCTCGCGGCTCAAGCGGCGCTGCGGCCGCCTTGCGAGCGGGCTTAGAGCTCCCCGAAGGGAACACAATGCGGTGCTGTTTGCCCTGTTGGGTCAGGTACTATCAAAGGGTAATATTTACCCTTCCACTTCAAAGGGGTTTCATTAGTGGTTAGGATAAGGAGGTATCGTGGAAAAGAGCTGATGGCTGTGGAAGGGTCTTGGTGTTGCTGTTGTGTTGTGTCCACCGGTGTTTATTTACGTGGCGTTGGTGCTGTCTTGAACAAAAGCCTAAAGGGCTGCTTGTAATCTTGTCTCAAGAGCTGCCTTAACTGCATAATTCATGAAAAGGGAAGGAGGGGGTGGAACCAACAATTAATGCACTTAAATTGACTATTAATATGTAGTGGATCCCTTGGAAAGTCATCCTGTATCAAAAGGTTTGCAGATTGCAGGCTGTGTGATTCAGCCCTGGGTATGGGTGAGAAATTGCTAGTGCAGATATGGGGACCATAAGAATAACTGAGAATAAAATGTAAGCAGCCAGGCTTTCTGTCTCTCACAGACTGTTCGATAGCAAACAGAGGACAGATTTTGCAGGGATGCAAGCATTTCTACAGGATTCCTGTATTATAATAATAGCAGTTATTGCCTGTCGTTGCCTTCCACAGGTGTTACCCTCATGGTGCTTCTGTCACTTGKCTTGATCTCTTGTCACTCAGGCTAGCTGATGCTGTTGTGCAGCCCACCTTGTGCACTCCATATTACGTCAGCAGTAAGCCATACTTCCCAGTTTTACCCTGTTCACCCTTTTCTAAAGTTTCCTAACCTTCAGCTTATGAAGGAGAGTCTTTTACAAAGCTATTGCTACCCAATGCGCAGATATGGATTTAGAGAGGAGGCAGAAGAGGCAGAAATAAGGGAGTCTGATGGCTGTGGCAATCCCCTACTCCATTAGCTCTGCTCAGTAGCACTTGCATTTTCAGCCCTGTTGGGGTGCTCCCGCCTTTTGCACGGATTGATGCTCCTCCCATGCACACATTGGTACCAGGATATTTGCAGAAACGTCCCTTGCATCCTCTCTGTCTTACAACCGTTAGGAACTTTTGGGGCCAGTGATTTCTTCCTCCATCAGACACTGCCCAGCACAGTGAAGCTTTGGTTTAAGTGAYCTAGGATATGAGTGTCATGGCTAGTGGCTTTGACTTCTTGGGACCACATGTGATGTGCCAGCGTTGCAAGCCCTTGGTTGCTGGTACCCGCTGAGTTGACAGACACACTTATCAGGCTCTGCTCGGTGGAAAGCAGGGCGCTGGTGTTTGCCCTGCCACGCAGCCAGGGTCTGCATCCTGCTCAGAGATGTGCTGAGGTTGCCCTCTGCGAGAGAGGGCTACAGGGTCTCTTGGAAAAGTGCAGGAAGTGCCACGGATCTAGGCAAAATTTGCTCTTGGTTTGGACTGAGGCTGGAGTCAGTCATGCTCTGCTGGAGTAGCTGGCCTTGTTTAGGGACTGGTGAAATATATTCTTTATTTGTTCTGTGGGAATAGGTTTTATGGGAGCRGGGTTTATCCAGCCTCTTATTTCAGTGGATGAAATTCCTGGTCCTGGGTATTTCTCCAGGATTTACTAAGCATCTTATAGCTCAAGACTGTAGTGCCCAGTAAGGACACAGGTAATTGGTAATACACCTTTATTAGATCCATTAAATGAAGCACTTAAAATGCATCAGTTGCCCTTTACACATCCAGCTGGCTTTAGAGATGTTTCTTGTTGGAGCTGTTGAAGGCAGCCTAGAAATTTCATAAGCACTGTTGCCAGTGACACCTATTTCACGTTTGTTTTGTATTTAGAAATGCTTGTAGCTATGGGTATTGTGTGTTGCAAAACAAACAGAGTCCGAGAGCATCTGTGTTTTGACAGGGATCTAGCAGAGGATATTGGAATCTGCAGTGTATGAATGTGAACCTGCACTAACCGTTTTTACTGTGTGCAGCCATATGAAGGTGTGTGTGTATCTGGAAGGTGGAATAGCACAGGGATTGCTGCATACTCAGGCCAAGCCTTCTACATGAAGCGAGGCACTGGAGCTTGTCAGTGGTGCAGAAAAAGCAACGCTTAGCCTGGCGCAGACTGCCCCGGCCAGCTCATTGTTGGTGCTGAGGTGTTGGGCTTTGGGCTTTAAATAGAAGTATTTTCTTCTAACATGTCAACAGGATGCAGACTTGGGCTTTGAATTTTCCTTGTGAGACACAAAGGTGAGGTTTATGTAATTATAGCTCTACTTTAACCATTTAAAATGATGTATTCTCTGTCACTTCCAAAAGAAGAAAAAAAAGATATGTATTTTTTCCCTTCTTATGAAACAGATGCGAATAAATGATATTCAGCGATTACCTGCATGCAAGGAAGGGGTTATGTGTTTGGAGAGGGACACGTTGTTGTAGCCCCCGTGGGAAGCACAGCGCGCGTGTGGGAAATGCCGGGAGCGGGCGGCTGCGTTAGCTGCGCGCTGCAGTGTAAGGGAGAGTGTTTTACAGCATTCGTCAGCCACCGTGTGCTGAGTTCTTGAACATCAGCATGACAATGAAGACCATCTCAAAAATACTCATGTTGGATATTTGATTCTTTATTTTTAAATGTTAAGCTTTTTCTTGGGCTATGCTTTCAGAAGATGGTAAACATAGATGTTTATGGCATCACACTCCACGTGTATTAAATCTGAGTGAAATCTGGTTGACTTGAGTTCAAACTTGTGATATTCTCTGGCATCAGTGGAACATTAACCTCACAGGCAAGAAAGTGGTTATTAAGTTGAATTGTAAAGTTGCTATATTTATGTGTATTATACAGTGTTAAGTAGTGAGCTGAATATTTATAACAAGAATAATCTCAAGTTTGCTGTTAGGATTGGTTAGTACAGGATTTAAAAAACCATGAATGCAGACTTTCCCCAAAGAGGTAATTTGAATTGGTGGCATTAATAYGCTTTGGCATTTTGTGAATGGGCCAGGAATTAGTGGCACTAATTTAAATTCTAGAGATGGGTGACTCTGGCATTGTTGGGTTGTTTATGTTCCAGGCTATCATCTAGCCAAAAAGTCTTTGCTTCTGTGTATAAAAATTGGGTGAATTCTGGTTTAGCCCAATGCCTCTGTGGATGGGAGAGGGAGGAATGCATTCAGGATGCACTTTCTGTTTCATATTTTTCTAAAATTCTTGTTCATCAAGCATATTGTTGATTTTTTTCTTTTCTATGTCAGAGGTGTTCAGTAGTCAATGACCAATAATAATAAATAACGAAGAAAGCCCTGATGCTGATCTAATGAAAAATAGGCTCCTGTTAGCTTGTAGCTACCTCAGGAGCATTCCCAGTAGAGCCAGGACAGTAATGAACCCTTCCTCAAAGCTTAGTAAGTGGCAGAATAATAGAATTTCATTTCCGTCCAGACCTTTAATTTGTGAACAAGCACGGCCAGTCTGTACGGTGACTTAATTCACTGTGCAAAAATCTCAGGCACCTAATCATTTCATYCCAACTCATTGTAATGCAGATAGGATTATTGCATTAGAAATGTGATTTTAAATGGCCCAAGGCAGTAATTTGTCAGCATTTGGAAGGATTAACTCCATTAAAGTTTAGGCAACAACAACCATTCGTTCGTATTGCATCACAGKTCACAATACCAAACGTTTAGCATAATTCAGCTGTGAAATGTTTTACAATTGTATGTTTTCTGGCAAACTGGGAAACCAGAAGCTATATTGTTTGCCCAGGAATTACAGCTACTTGCAGTGGTCTGGAGCAGACCAAGGGATACCTTGCTGCCGCTGTCCACAGAGTCAACACGTGAAATGATGTACAAATTTCTTTCAAGCTTGTGGATGTCTTTGAGGTGATGGTGAAGACACTGTGTGTTAAAGGCTCCCTTTGAGGAAGCTGTCAAGGCTGTTAGCCTTGCAGAGCTTTCCTGGTGGGATCACAAAGGCTCCCTGTTCCTGAGAGCCCTGGAAATTAGGAACAGGTCTGGGATTATATTCAGTGAATTGATGCTGTAGTGTTTGTCCTGTCCGAACAGTAAATGCTTCCAAGAGACTGTAGACTGCTGAGCTGTTGAGGAAAAAATAATTGAAATTTTCATCTGAAGTTAAGTCTCTAAGGAAGAGCAAAATTTTGATCAAAACTGTTCTTTCCGTGGAGGCTTGGCTGTGCATTTAAGAACACTTACATGCTTGCACAGTCAATACTTACTTTGTAGCTGGCTTCCTCATTGTACAGCTATTATTAATTGTCAAAAATCTTGTAATCTCGTGTAATAGGCTTAGAATTTTGATGTATAATTTTGGAAAGGGGGGGAGCAAGAGGAGGAGGAAGAGGCCAGGTAGCCTGTGCTGAATTCCCCTGACAGTATCAGTGGGAATGTGACACATTACAAATAGGGGCCACGGGTGTGTAATGGGATTCGTGCCCAAGTCAGCAGATTGCTGGGACGCTGCCGTGCTGTGTGTGTAGGCTTGAGAGACGCTCGCCCGGCTTGTGCTCTGTCAGCAGCCTGCAGCCTTTGACATCAGGTAATTGGGGCGCTCCCAAGCGCCGAGCGCGCGGCCCGCCGCCGCGGTGGCCTCGGCTGCCGTGCTCCGCTAGGGATGCGCAGGAGCGGCAGCGCTTTGTGGCATGTGGCCCAGGTGTCAGAAGCACGAGAGAYGCTTTAAGTGAAATTGCTGGCTTAGATCTTGGTGAGGGATCGTGCTGTCGTGTGAGAGGCATGTGTGTTAGTGAAGTGTGGGGAATGTGTTGCTTTTTCGGCTCGCACTGACTAGATAATTCGTAGTCTAAGTTACCTGCTGCTGAAGGCACAATTCAAGAGGTATTCCTAGCGGCAGAGAAGCACAGCGTGTATTGAGTTTGAGTTAAGCAAGCTGTAGTGAGTAGCAGCAACGTGGTAATCAAAAGAATCCCAAGAGTGAAAAGGGCTAGAATTTTGTCTTTCAAAATTCTTCCTGCTCTCACTCCTAATTTTGGTTGCGCTATAATGCGGAATGAAGTCCCAGTTGCTTATTGGGACGTTGCTCCTCCAGAACGCAGTGATAAGCTAGTGGCTGCAAACAGTCTGCTGAAATGCYGCTCTTGGGAAAATGCTGCACCCGGAAATGCTGCTTTTCTTTGGAAGCCTCAGTTTAGAGGTTTGAAAGAAACAGCATTGTTTCATTTAACAGTTTCTGTTGACAGGAGCTGGTCCTAGGCACGAGGCTGAGCTTTRGATGGTCATGCCATGGCTGCATCCGCATTCGTTGATTTCTGGAGCACAGATTCCCCAGCAACTTATGTTGCCCAGGTTTACTTTCAATTGCCTTCTATATAACCTTCCTGTGTTAAACAGGGCTATTAAAGCTAATCATCTGGGAGTATAATTAGGCTGATAAAAGCTGTATTTAGATCTCTGATTTAGAAGCTTAAAATTTAAGCCTGGAATATATAGAGACCTTCATATACACTTGAAGTATCTAATAAAATCTCCATCCAGAATCTACATTTGCTTAGGCTCAGTATTCCAGACACACTCTTTATTTAGGATATTAGAATTTAGTATCATTTCAACRGGAACATTTTTCATTTCCAAGTCTCTCAAAATAAAAGCACAGACCCACACAAGAAATTTCATAGGGCAGCCTAATGCAGACTGGACCTTCTGGGCTTGGGATGAGGGCCTTACAAAAGATCCTGCAAGAGATCCAATTTTGAAAATTCTTTTCCTTGTATAACATGAGCTACTAATTATACGACCAGCAAAGGTCTTACAAGGTCCAGCAAAGAGGTGGGGACTGGAAATGCTGGCCCGGATCTGAACCTTGTCAGTCTGTTGGCTTATATGTAATTGGCAGTGGAGTCTGGATCGTGACTTCCCTGAACTCCGCAGGAGTTGATTSAGGCCAGAGCTCTCCCTACTGTAACCAAGAGATGCCTTCCTGTACAGGATTTTTGCATTGCCTGTTTAGCCTGGCAGTGCCTTCCTCTTTAACAAAATAGAGCTGAGTCTGCTCGTCTTGCTGCCCTGCAAGTTGGGGAAGTTTACTTCAAGTCCTTGTGGTGCTTATTTTGCTAATGGCTGGTGAGTGTTCTTATTCGGTGGGTTCAGTGATTCAGGAAAATACTGCAATACCTACTCTTTATTATTTTAGTAAAAATTACCTGCAAGCCAATATGAATGTGGCTCTGGAAAACATGTCCAAGTGGTGCTGGTGGTGTGTGTTGAAGGGCCGGTGTGTGTGCTGGAGATAGGCTGTCTGTGTCCAGTGCTGTATGCAACATGGCTCTAGTGGCTTAGGAAAGTCTTAAATTAGGAATACAGTCTATGGAAGTGTTTTGGTTTCTAAATTACCTTCCAGTAATTTGGTTTGTATATATTTGCTGTGTACACATGCGTTTCGACCTGCAGATTTTCTGTGATCTATAAATAGCAAAGCTTCACTCACGTTTATATTTCACCATGCCACCTAAACCGTTAAGTGCCTAGGCGTGACTGTTTGCACTTGGGTATCCACAACAGCTTCTCTATTCCTTGGACTTGCATGGGAACAAATTTCCGCTCATAGGAATGTTTGAGGGAGAGCAAATGAAAGTGGACTTTGACATTGCCACAGTAAATATTTTTTTCTGAAGAAAAAGTGAAAATTCTCAGTAGTTTTGAGGATATTCAGTCTTGTTCAGAACTGTCTGGGCAGACCTGCCTCAGCAGTGGAATGAATTTCACCTAAATTGTGTGTGTGTATATGTGTGTGTGTGTGTGTGTGTATATATATATATATATATATATATATATATAATTTTTCTCTGCCATTCTCCTAATTGACTGTAGGTAAATGAGATTCAGGAATAAACCCCTCATATTGTGCGGTTCATTGTGTGGTTCTGTTGGGAAATAGCCATTCCTCTTATCACCCCAGACTTTCTTCAGGTTTTCCAGGAGATGCTGAGGAGGATGGAGTCCTTCTAGAGTCCTTTCCAAAGCAGCCCAGAAATGGGGCAGAACTTTGCCCTGGCTTGTCTCTGTCTTCTGTAGGAAATTGCTTGGGCAAAATTCTGCCCTATCAAAGGCAAATGCAAACTTGAAACACTGAACGTACTCAGGGGAGGAGGCTTCTCCCTCTGAGCAGTAGCCTGAATGATGCTACGCCACTATTTCAAGCAGGCAGTTTTATTTTTCTGTGCCTTCCAGCTAAATGAACCTCTGACCTGCTAAGTGCCAAATGCTGCAGGAATTACCCGTTTACTCCTTCCACCTGATGGACTCCAGCAGAAAGCCTAGTGGGCAATAAGGCAGTCTTGGCTTTAAACAGGCACTGAACAGCAAGAATAGAAGCCATTACTCTTCATTTCTCTATTAGTTTCACTGCTCATTTAATAGTGCCAGGCAAAGAAAAACATTAATATCCTATTCAGCAGCCAAACGCACCAAATKGGGAGTTGTGACTTGTGCGTTTTCCTCTTTTCTAATGGGCATCATTAAAATTTAACAAGTCATCTAAATCATGTTAGAATTCCCAGGGTTAATATTGCTGCAGTTGCTGGCAGCGTTCCCCCAGGAAGAGTTAGCGCTCGCTCCGGCTCCGCGCCTGCCGTTCGCTGCTCGGAGGGAGGTGCCGGCGCCGGAGCAGCCCTGCTGCTGTGCGCACAATGAAGCCTTTGGTGACAGGGGGCCTTCGTAATACACACACACATCTTCTTTCCTAGTCACCTCTTGCTTTTCAGCAGCCCCCCTTGCCATCTTCTTTCTCCTCCGCGAGCCCTAAAGCTGTCATTTCAGCTGCTGCCCGGGAGATTGCTGGTGGAAATCCTTCACAATAAGCCCCGCATCCATGTGAACCTGGCAGGGAGGCGTGCGAGTGGGCTAGTCAGTTCGAGTGTCAGATTTAAGGGATTGTTAAACTATAGATGGCTTTTGCAGGAGGTCGAGAAGGCTAACAAAGTGGGAGATGCAATTAAAATGGCATTTGTGAGACAGGAATAGCTCGCTGCCTGGGCAGGCTGAACCTGCSGGAGTGACAGCGAGCTGGAAGGCCATTAGTGGTGGCTTTGTAAGCAGTTTTGCAGCATGGGTGGTAAACCTAAATCCAGAGCTGCTCTTTTAGTGTGCCTAATAAGACTCCCTTTCTTTCTTTTCTCTTTTTTTTTTTTTTTTTCAAAATCCATTTTTGAGTAATGGATTTGACAAAATTTTCTGTGGATTTGGGTTCATTTTTGGGGGGAGATGGGTGGGAGGGAAGAAGTTACAGGTGGGAAAAGGGAGCAGAAGCCGGTGCAAGAGAGCCCGTGGATTCATCCCCTCACCACCAGGAAAACAAGCCCCTGGATTTTGCAGAGCTGTTTTTTGGTAAAATSAGGGACACAGTCTTTCTGCATAGAAGCTGCTTGGTAATACAGATTGGGACAGGCAGCCCATTGAAATGTCTTCTCATTTTAAATGAACAACTGGGCCCTGATGCTAATAAGTTATTGATGAGAGCTCAGAGATGATTTTTTTTCCAGAGATGCTTCCCTCTCTGCAGTCATTTTTAATTGTTAGCAGTAGCTCATCACCTCTCTCCTCTATTGTTTTCTTGACTGCAGGACTGCGTGGTGTTTGGCACACATCGTCATCAACAATGTTGAAAGCTGTGAAAGGTGGCAGAGGCTCAGGACTTCTTTCATAAATACCCAGAAACAGACCTGGGTAGCTAAAATGTCTGTCTTTGTAACTGATATCTAGTATTTTGGTTTTAATATCTGTGTCAGCCACTTATTGGATTAATACATCAAGAAATTTGAATGAGTTGGACAGTTACATAAGATCCAGTCATTAAACTTGGATTTATCTGTGCTCACTATGTCACACGTGAGTCCTGAGCATTCAAACTGCTGCTCCATTTTGAGAGACCTAGAGCAAGTTGACCAACGCACTGCGGTGTCCTAAAGGAATTTTGATGTCCTACTCTTCTGGATAATTTACCTGTTTTCTCTTTTATCTGTGGTAGCTGGGGGCGAATAGCTTACAATAATCCTTCTTCCTTACGATGAAGGAAATGCAGAGCAAGTCCCACAAGGTGGAAATAGTAGGAAATGGTAGATTCCTACAGGTACTTAAGGGAATTTGCCTCACATGGCTGTTCTGGATGCCTAAAGCTCAAGARAGCTACTTAGCCAGGAGGAAAAGTAGAAGGGAAGGAGAAACCTTTACAGAGCCAAAGAGGATACCTGGTAATAGCTGCCATAGAGCCACTGCACACAGTGCTGAGGATGGACTGAAACAAACCCAAAATATCCGTCCAGTTTTTTTCCTTCACTAGTAGCAGCAACTAACATGTCCCATACTGTCAATTTGGGCCTTGCTGTAAAATAGACACTCAACTCACTGCATTAACAGCTTTGCTCAACATAACAAACCAAAAAGTCTTGTTGTAGTTGCATCAGCATAGCGCTGACATTGTGGAGTTTAGTTGTGAATTCAACCTCTTTTCTCCTTTCCCAGTGTCAGTCTCTGAATGGAAATGGAAGAGGTTTTGATTTCCAGATTATTTTGAATTCTGAAGGTGAAACCTTAAGAACTGAATTGAGCTTGCTCGGTTAAGAATTGTGGAGCTTGCTGGTTTTGTGCAGTATTGCAGTGGGCACTCCAGGCGTGTGCTGCTCAGTAGCAGCACCTGCCCCAGGGACATTACAGGCAGAGCAGGAAAGACTGAAGGTGCGAAAGGAAGACTAAGGCTCTTGGAGAGCGTCACGCGCAACGGCTCTGTGCACTCAGGCTGCTGGCTCTCAGTGAAGCACTTCGCAAGCCTGGGTTGTTTTAAATTAGGCACCTCCTTTGCCACTCCTCATTACTTAGCTCTTTCTAGCTTGGTCTGTCGCTGTCCTGCCTGTTTAATATCCTCCATGGGTCAGCTCTCCAGATGTGTATACTTGTATTAGCTTTTTATAATGAGGAAAACATGGGTCTAAAGAAGGGAGGAAGAAGGGGAAGGAAAACTGTTGTGACTTCTTTTGCTGTACTTCGTATTGGCAAAGGAAACAAATTTCCTTTGTTTCTTTCCCGCTCCAAATGCCCACACTTCGATAATCGGAACCATTTCAATAAGCACACCCTGGCAAGGCCCAGATAAGGGTTATTTCTGTGCCTGAAATATCAGGGAGCAGAGCATCCTGTGTGGGAAGCTGGTGCGGAATGGTGCTGCGAGGAGGCGGCGGGAAGCAGTGCGCATGGGTGACACTGATAAATGGCTCCTGCAAGCAAGCGTCTGCAGCAAATTGTCACACGGAGACTTCCCAGCAAACCTGAAAACTCGTGTGAATGAAATCTCTGTCGAGCCATTATTTACCCACCGCCATATGAAATGAGAGGATAGGATTCATTGCTTCAGTGCAGCTTTTATATGGTTTTGCTCTCTTTATGTACACATATATATCTGCGTGTATATATTTCCTTCCCTACCTTACCTTCTTTGGTGATGGCTGTAATTCTATGCTCGGTGTCCCCTTACTGATTAGCCATGCAGCTCTTTGAAATGGGACAAAATGGATTTCAGAGTAAAGTACAGGCTTTTTGCTTCTGGAAACCTAAATAAAATGTCTTGTAATATACTCTGTTCTTTGGCCAGACACTCTTTCCTGTTGTACTTGTTTTGGTATTGGTTGCAGTAGGTGGGAAAKAAAAGGAATAATTCTTGGATTCTTTCTCTTCTTTTTTAAAAGAATCACAATTACTGCCTTCAAAGGGCAGGGAGACAGTCTGCAAATCCGTTGCACTGGAGTAATGCCTCTCATCTCCCCAGCGTCACCATCCGACATCACTGAGGCACRAAAAGGATTGTACTTGCTCTTTGGCTTTCCTAAATATATTCAGTGTCTCCTTTGGACAGGGAATCTTGGGGYGATTTTCTAGAATAACTTGTAGTTAAAACTGAAACTCTGAGATAATTTAAGCTTTGACAGGAAGGTYTTTTTAGAGATCAGGGTGGCATTTCTAGTCAAGTTGTGAAACAGGCAGAAACTACCCAGTGTTCGGTTGTTGGCACATGCTCCAAATCCATACAGATCCAGGGGAGTTTCCTGCCTTGCTTAATGCAGGGCCATCCTTGGGGCTCCGACCAGTGATCCTTGGTGGCTGTGGCTGCAGTGATGTGAGGTGGTAGCCTCTRGCAGCAGCAGGAAGGCAGCAGTGTCTGCCAGGGCAGAAGGGCACAGCACGTGCACGCAATTTAGCTACCGGATTTCACCGACATGAGCCAAAATTTGCTTTGCTGGCAGCCTAAGCGAATCCAGCAGGAAGTCTAGGTGGAGCTAAATGCGCAAATTTGTCCTGTCCCTTCATCCAGTCCTGCCACCCCGCTGTAGTGGTGATGCTGACCCAAGTGCCTGCTGCACCCTGCTGTCACAGGGCTCCCAAATCACTGCTTGCCTGCTGCAGCCCTCAGGCTCTTCTTGCTCCTCTTTTGGCTTTTTGTAAAACCCTGCAAGCTCTTGCTTGCTGGCTCCTGTGTGGAATTGGACTTTCTCTCCAAAGGCTCTCCATAGGAAAAGACTTATTTTTATTACTCAGTGTGGAAGGTGGATGCTCATAGAGCTGGAGTCCTGTGGTTTGTAACTCCCAGCTGCCCAGGGAAGTCACTGGAACAGATRCTCATGCCTGTGTCCTCTTCTTGGAGCACGTGTAAATCTCTTCTCAGTGTAACATGTGGTAGGGCTATTGCTTCTGGTTTTGCAGCTGAAGAAAGGGGGTTCAGAGCAACATGATGAACTAAACAGTTACATCAAAGTGCGCCCAGGTTTCCTATATGCTACTCTTGGGCTTCTGGCTCATGGGCTTTTTCCTCTCTTGCTAATACTGCCCATCTCAGTCTGCAGCAGCTCTGCACACAGGCTTAGTCTTGGCTCCTTTGACTCTGTAGAGGCAGGAAAAAAAGGAGCTGTGGTTTGCATTTCAAAGCTGTCAGCCTTAAAGGGATCGGAATATGGCAGCTGAATATATAGTAACTAATTACTTAGCTATGACACAGTCTTTTAAAAAGACCTTGACTTTTGATTCTGTGATTGGTACCAAAAGCTGCTGTTAGCTTAGCAAAAAATAATAAATTGGCTAATGGGACTGGATTTTTTTKTGTGTGTGTGATTTTAAGAGAGTATTTAGCAATTCTTATTTTCTTTTTTTTTTCTTGTACCTTGGACAGTTCATATCTATGAATAATTTAATTGTCCTTGGTTGTCTGCTGCTGTAAGGGCACGCTGTTCAGCATTCAGTGTTCATGTGGTGTTTGTTAATGTTTGTTTGSTATTCCTTATGCCTCTCTGCCTTCCTAGCCATCAGATGGAGGATACAAAGCTTGACAATGTATAAATGCTATTAAACCGTATCTGAGACAACAGAAAGGAGCTTTTATCATTTCATTAGTCAGAACACTAATTGGAATAGATTGTTCTGTGGTTTTCTCTCCGGTGGAGAAGTAGATGTTTATGAATGCATTTTCCTGCTGCTTGAAATTTTTGTCTTCAGAATATATTGAGAATGTATGAGTAATAGTGTGTCCTGGCTTATAAGGCAGTATCTCAGTTGTCTCCCGTCTCTGCTATCCCTAGACATGTTTTTTTAGCATCATTCACAAGATTTAAACTGTAGAAATACTGATTTTCCAGTTTTAATTCTTTCTTCTCCTCCTAAAGCGACATTCAGAAGATTTGTGCTCTCTTCAGTGAGGACTATATGGCTTTAACAGCTCTTGTCTCCGAGTTAAGCAAAGAAAGGCAGATCTAACTTTCTGTAAGTACATCTTTCTGTCCCACATGTAAGCATCAACATTAGTATACAAGGATGTTTACTTACATCTTCTGGAAATCCTCTTGAGCATTAGGTTGAGAGCCTCTGAAGAGCAGCCTGAAAGCAAACCCAAGCTTCTCCATTGCCTGCAGGTTTGCCACGTGGATGGGAAATCAGGATTTAATCAGTTGGGAAAGCTAGGGCAAAGGGATGTGTTTTACTGCTAGAATAGCAGCAAATCCCTGCATTTCTCCAGGGATTGAATCCTAGGGATGACCATAAAGTTTTATGCTTTAGAAGCACCATGCAAACACAATTCAGAAACACAAACAAGAAATAATAACATTTTCTGTCCTGGGTAATGCCTCTTTTCCTGCAGACCATTACATCAACCCCCCCCCCTTTTTTTTTTTTTAGGTAATTCTGATACTTTTCATGATTCACTATTAACACTGCTTGGGTGCATGCTGCTGCTCTGAAAAACATTAACTTCTGTAGAAATTTTGGTTAAGTTTCCTAGAGTGTCTCATCTGCTATGTCCCTGTGTTTCTGCTGGGGGCTWCCAGAGCTCACTCACATGGCTCGGATTCATAACCCTGTTGCCTAGCCCTGCAGTGAGCAGAGGGTCCTTTGAAGTGCTCCTGCCGCCCGGCGCACGCGCGGAGTCTCCTCTCCGGCAGATCCGAGCAGCTCAGCGTGTGCAGCTCACCTCGGCCTCGCTCCGTCCTCCCAGCACTTGCTCCCTCGTGGGATGTGAGTGTCTAACCCAAACCAGATGCAGCAGGCGGAGAGTAGCTGTGGCTAACAGGATTGCAGTGCTTGTTCAGGAGAGGGAAACAGCATTTCATACCCTTTCTTTTGTCCGAGGCCTCTGATCTCCCTAGCAGCATTCCCTGTCCAAGAAGATTGCTCCAGCCACCAGCTTGCAGGGGCTGAGGAGGGAGCAAGTGCAAGTCAGGAGCAACCAATCTAGTTGGAAACAGACCTAAAGCAGAGGAGGAACTGTCTTTAAAGGTGACCCTGCTGCTGCTGGGTGAGCAGGCTGCAGGTACGCGCTTGCTTTGCTTGGCCCAGAGAGTCCAGTCTGGTAACTCATGTACCTGGACRTGAGCCAAGTGAGTGCAGGCTGTAAACTGGGCATGAGCTCGGCAGTGTGCGCTGGAGAGTGTCGTGAGCCCGGCATGTTCTGAGACCCTTCTCAGCATGGGCAGCGCTGGCTCYGCTGCCTCTTTGTCTGTGGAGCGGCTTGTTAGGCTGCCTTTAACTCAAACCATATGTGGTAACCTGCACGCTCTGTTTTAATACTATTTTTACATCAGCCTTCCAGCAAGCTGTGAATGAGCTGAAGACCAGCATGGGACTTAAGTTAGCAAATTCACTGGCAGTCCACTGAAGTGCATGTACAATTAATTGGAAAATAATTGTGTTCATTTTAAATTCTGCATCCTGAACCAGACTCTGTCTTCATTTCCATTCTGGCAACTAGTGACTCCAGTGAAATTACAGGATGTAAAACGAGGGTGAAATGTATGTCTAGGTGTTGCAATGTTAGTTAAAGGTCTCCCTGTGTTGGGTGACGCAGTAATGGAGTTTGTGCTTCTCTTCATCGCAGCATGTTGAAAGATCCTGTCAGGCAGTCGGGGCCTTGTTAGATGGCCCAAAACATGGGGTTGCTAATTGGCTGCTGCTTCTCGTCCCGTAGCTAACAAACACACACTGTATGCCTCTTGCCTTTAAACAACTTATATGCTGTTTTAACTTCACTGCCATGTTTTCTGCTCTCTCTCTKTGATAGTTCTTTTTCCTAACTAATGGCTCACCTGGCTGGGACTGCCGCTGGCTCTGTGGTTGTAGCAATTAACTCTAACCCTAAGAAAACAGCTTGCTGTGTTGCCTGGCAGCCAGAGCTTACAGGAGCTGGTAAAACAGAATTAAATAGATCAGACTTCACTTTTTCTTCATTTTRATTGCGTTATTGATGAGCAAGGAAAGCAACTTATTGTGAATCTTGTTGATTTTCAAGCTGGCCACGGCATCCCAGAATTCTTCTGATTTCAGAATTGCTATGAATGTTTTGCAGTTCCTAGCAAACTGTGAGGTCTTTGGCTGTCCTGTAAACAAGGTTTCCTAAGTCTCACTTAAAGGAATTCCGAAACACAGTGTTAGAATTCATTATCCAGGGGTATTTAGCCAAGCCCTAAATGTTGTCTCTCATTTAGTAAAGAATCACTAAAATACATTTTGAAATGAAGGTAGGGCCTTGGGAATTTGTTATTGTCTTTAGCAAGCTTGCTCRCACATTTAAAGCAGACAAACAAACAAGTCTTTTGAACATTAATCAAAATGAGAATGAGTAGTGTGTAAATAGGTGCCTTGAATAGGTGAGGCAGTAGGTGCCTCACTCTGGGTACCAGGTGTTATCAAAGAAAACCTCCCACTGAACACCAGAGGTGATGACAAAACCAAGCCACGTGGTTGGAGCTCCATGGCACAATTAAATCTTTATAGGGCTAACAGCAGCCTGTTGAATTGGCTGCATCGAGGGGTTCAGGTTTGCCTACAAATCCAGGGTTAGTAAAGCTACAGTTTGCCTTTGTACCCCCGTCAGTATCTTTAATAATGCTTTTACCAAAAGACAGCACATAGGGAAAATTCAAAAACACCTCACTGATCATATTGTGTGGAATTGGAAAGGAAAACAGAGAGAGATGCAGCTTGCTTCATGGCAGGCCTGGAGTGCTGCCAGGCTTGGTGGACAGATGAGTGAATATTTAGTTTGGTATTATGGGACGTTACTTGTCTGAAGGTTGGGTAGTCCACCTTCCTGCTCGGAGCAAGCTGGACCTCAGCGTTAGCTGGGCTGCTTCAGGCCTTGGGCAGTCAAATCCTGAGCATCTCCGTGGTTGGACACCTCCGAGCCCCTCTGGGCCGTTGCTGTGCTCAGTGCTCTCCTCCCAGCTGCACTGCCTGCGCTCTCACTTGTGCTGCGCTTACTCGTCTGACCTTGTGCTGGGCTTACCGGGGAGCTCATCCGGCAAGACGGAAGCCCCAAATCCCCTGTACTAGCAGGAAAAGGGATCGGTGCCCCAAACATTACTCGGTAAGTCAATCCTTGTATCACCTTTGTTCTCCTTTAGTCTAGAGGTATGTGTGTTTTCTAGAGCCAAATATCTACACCCAGCTGAGTTATTAAGATGTGAGCTGCTCATCTGACATCAGAATATTTGTAAATACTATGACTACATATAGCCACAGGCAAAGCATTTTTTTCCCCACAGTTTGACTGCATCATGAAAAAATGTACTAATAATTCGAGGGGAAAATGAGCTAGCCTTTTCAGATATCACGGTCTTTATTATGAATATTTATTATGCTTCTGTTAGCTTTTTCCATATTTTGTTTTGGCAGGTGGTAGAAAAATAGGCAAAGATGCCAATTTGATTAACAATGCCAACCCTAAGAAGTGGTCTAAAGGCATATGAATCTAGTAAGTCAATACGAGCAGACAGACAAGCATGGTATTGATTGTAGGAACTCTCTAAATACAGTATTTCATGGTCTGCTGGTGGGGCCACGAGTTACCACTTGCGGTGACAAATAAGGGAATAAATACCATCTCCCTGAAGCAATCCTGTGCGAGGGGCAAAGGTGCTGGCAGCACAGCCAGGAGCACCCTGTGGCGGCTGCGTGGCTCCCGCGGCACGTGGGGCCACGCGAGGAGCGCGACGCAGCCCCTGGCAGGGACGTGGGCGGCGGGCTGTCCTCGCGGGCAGCGCAGGCAGCACGAGGGCTCCCTTCGCAGCTCTGCAGCAGGGAGGCTTCCCACCTTGAGACCCTTCTGCTAAGGAGAAGGGATCTTCTCAAAGGAATCGTAGAATCATAAGATCCTTATGGTTGGAAAAGACCTTGAGTCCAACYGTAGGCCCTCCCAACCTCATGCCTGTTAAACCATGTCCCTAAGCACCTCATCTACACCATTCTTGAACGCTGCCAGGGATGGTGACTCCAGCACTTCCTTAGGCAGCCTGTTCCAGTGCTTGACTACTCTTTCTGTGTAGAAATTCTTCCGGATACCTAACCTGAATCTCCCTTGGCACAAATTGAGGCAATTTCCTCTGGTCCTATCGGTAGAGTGCCCTCTGCCTTGGAGGGGACTGTGCTGCCGAAAGGATGGGGCTCTGCTCAGTTCTGCTTTTCCTGGCCAGTGCAGGCAGTGTGCTGCCAAGCCCCTAGGAGAGCTGTGCCTGGAGGGTGCAGGATTCTCCTTCCTTCCCCCGCACCTGGGCCTGCCCGCAGAGATGAGTGTCTGCTTGGTGAAGCCAACACTGTGTCTGCACTGCAACGCGCTGAATTCGCATTCGGGCTGAGTGCGCCCGGTTCCGACAGAAAGTCGGCGTCACTGATCTGCAGTCACCTCAAGTTTCTGCCCTATCCTCCAGGGCTGATGCAAGTCTAAAATCTTGGGATTCTGGGATTGCTAACTGGTAAGTATCACTTGCTCAGCAATTTCTGTTAAAAGTGCAGATGGACAAATATCATAAGAGACAAGGACTTTTACTGATGCTCCATGAGATTTATTTAACTCATCTGCATTTTAATTATAGGGAACTTCCTGAAAAAAAAAAACAATCTGAGATGTGCCAATAATACCAGCTTCTCMCTAGGTTGTGAGTTTATTGTGTGATACCACTGCACTTGTCAGAATTGTATCCTGGGCACTTAACTGGGCAAAACTGTGTGGATTTCCTAGCAGATTMACAAACACTGCTGGGGTTCCACAGGTGCTGCAGTACTGCCTTGTGGCAGCCTGTCGGGCATGAGCGATTGCAAGAGAAAAGACAAGAGAAGAAAAAAAAATCCACTTTTCTTCCCCCATTGATTTCTTCCATCCATCTTAATGTCCTCTGAGGTGCCTACTTGCATCACTGAGAATCACAAGGACCAAGATACAGAGACATGAAATGAATTAACATGCTCACAAGGAGTCTGCTATTTCAGTTCCCAAGACCTGTGCTTTAACACAAAGAGTGACACTGCCTGGTGAATAGTTGCTAAACTTAAATGTGGAACCCACATTCTCCGTGTTGCAGTAGCAYGGACTGACCATATGGCCGTAAGCAAATTACACTGCCTTCAGGTTTGTGTTTCTGGGCCTTCATGCACATTCTTTCCCCTCTCTTGTAGGACTGAATTCTCTTTTGGAGAAAGCTCTCCATCTTTGTACTGGTTTGGCATAAGGGATCTTCAGTTTTAGCTGCTGCCTCCAAGTGCTGCTGAAGTATGAAAGACAGACAATATGTTTACAATTGCCAAGTATTGTATTTTTTTGCTAGTTCTGCTTTCTTTTTTTTTTTTGCAGTGCTCCTTTAACTCTGTGAATGTCCGTAGTTCTGTAGATTGTCATGATGCTCTGTATTTACATACTTGCAAACAGAATTATCTTCTCYAGTCTAGTTGCTGCTATTTACAAACTAAACAGTTGAGCTCTTCCGCTCCCTCTCCACAACCTTCACCTCCTTGGTGGAATCTCTACTGCTTCTCTGGCTCCTAGTATTTTTTTTTTAATATACTGCCTATAAAGGCACTGGCAACTTTAAAGTAGTCTCAGTAGTAATTTAGCGTGGGACCAGAGCTGGCTCCAGCCTGCTGTGTCCTTTTAAAAAAATAAGTGTGCACATTAATGTCAGTAAGCCAGCCTTTCTCTAGAGGCTCAGCAGTTTGAAGCAGGCTGCCTGCCTGTGTAATGCTTGCTGACACTCACAACTTTGTCTTTTAATTGTAGCAGGGGAAAATACAGCCCCTGTCAGAGTCAGCGGTGGGTCAGTGGAGAACAAAGGCAGTAATCAATCCAAGGCCTAATTAAAGGCAGTGGTGCCAGGAAATGATAGGGAACTCAACAGTCTGACACTCAAACTTCCCTAATTGGGCTGGTGTTCTTTATAACTGCCCTGTGCCCCACGCCAAACATGATAGCGGTGGCTCAGGCTCGGGTTTGCGTTTTGCTTTGTGCTGGAGTGCAAGGCAGAGACCATTACAGAGATCCATAGCAGGGATAGCTGTAGTTTTGCACTTTTCACTTGTATTTCTTTTTGAAGTTCACTTCCACAAAGATACTCATAAGCAAGTCGATAATCTTATTTGGAGAGAGGTGGACTGGCCAAGGGAGGAAGACGCTGAGGTTGCTGTTGGTCTGTCCCCACGTTCTTTAACATCTTTGCTCCATGGCCTCTCTTTCCCTAACTTGGTTCCGCAGGCCAGGATCTCCAGCACTGCCTTCTGGGCAGTGTAGAAACCTTCTAGACCCCACATGTGTCTCGGAATTACATAAACTAATAATTTTGTGAAAGAAAGAGCAAATAAGGAAAACAGTATTTTTGGATGGCAGGGAATGACTTTAGTTCATTAAAAATAATTTGAAGTTTTGGGGTTTCTACTTCTTCATGCGGTTAAAAGTAAATCCCTCTGAAGAACTTMAGGCAAGTAGAGGAGCTTAAACGGTAGCAATTTATGAACAAGAAAGAAAASAGCTTTCTATATTCTATAATTGTGTGAGTAATAGAATGAATTCTTCATGAATTTCTAGAAATTTTGTTTTTTTTGGTCCTGAAGATCTGTAGCTATCTGCACATGAAAATCTGTCTTTGTGAAATAAACGACTGTGGGAGGCAAACTACAGTACAACAAAGAGTAGCTGATAGTATTGTGCTATCAATACGTTTGATTCTGAATTTTTGCAGTGTTTCCCTTTTTTCTCTTCTCATTCCTCTTCATCCATATAATAAAATCTCACAGTACAAGTGAGTCAAACATAAGTCATTTCATGTGTGCATTAGTGGAATATGGTCCATGTAACAACATGTATGAACATGTTTTGAAGGGCTGGTCCTTAAGCTACAACTGTGAYATTAGTGTGAGTCTGGCCACAGGATGGCAAGAGCCTCCCATGGGACAGGGAGTCAGTATCACTGGGACACRTTTCCCTCCAAACAGAAGTGAATTGGGATATTTTTGTTTGCATTGCAGCAGTGGTCACATCTACCCAGTTMCTCATTGGCATAGTTAAATGAGTAATGCCTGTAATTCTTGTTCCCAGGTTCTTTAACTGAAGGCTGGATGCCATTGAAAAAAGTGATTAATTCTTTATTGTGAAGTAGGAAGCCCATTGTAAAACAGCATTTAAAAATGGAGAAATACAGGGTGAAACAAGAAAGAGCGCTTATTTCATCTTGGAGCTATGTAAGTATTTCGAGGTCTTCATTTTGTAGATAGGGAATCCAGATTTGAGGAAACTAGRTAGTCTTCGGACACAAGCTAAGCCTGGTTTTTAGTTTTCTTGCCTCGTCCACCAYACTTGACTGAGGAATGAACTCTATAAATGAAAGAGCATTGAAGTTACCACTGAAAAACATATTTTTTTTTTCTGATGACAGTTGTATAGGTAACATTTAAGTTTGAACATTCAAACCATTTTCAGAATAACTAATAAACACAGCTAATGAGTGCATTTTCTGCATATATTAGAAACTGTGTTTCTTTATATGTTACTTTATAAACCTGGAAATGTCTCCATGGGCTTTTATAAGAGGTGTAGAAAACTCTCCACAGAGATGCCTGTCTCCCAAGCTACCTTGCCTCCTGCAAATAATGTACCTCGTAGAGAAGCATTAATAATTCCAGTGTTTTGGTTTGTGGAACAGCCCAAATCTGTTTGCAGCCTTTCAGCACTCTGGTACTGCCCGCGTCCCGAACCGGAGAGATCAGCGGCGGGCCCGAGGGGGAGGGACGGACCCTCTTTGCAGGGTGGTAGGCACTGAGGAAAAAGAACAGCAACTGCTTCCTCTTGAACCTCTGCACTTTACCTCGACTTAATGATAGGGGAGTTCTTTTAGTTGTGAAAAAATGATAATTGAATAAGTAGATCTGCACACTAAAAAGACACCAAGAAGCTCAACTGTCTATAAAGATAAATAGCGGTGCAGTGGCCTTTGATAGCTTGGAACACAACATTCATTTCATAAGCTTTCAGGGAAGGTTACCTGAAGTTTTAGCTCTTCTTCAGTGAAGAGCATCYGATCAGGAACTTGGTGCATCAGAATACCTTCCACGTCCAAAAAAACTGCATGCCTCACTCTTAAGAAACGGCCACTTGGGCAGATCTATTTATTAAATTAATATTTTTCACAACTAAAAGAACTCCTGTATCMCTGAGTTATCTTTGTAGACTGTGTTTTTGTGTGCTCTAATATGTTGTTTTTTGCTCAAGTTACTAGAATGTTTACACTGCCAGCAAGATATTTAGCTAGAGATATTCTGAGTAGCAAGTTTCTTTGAGCAGAAGGATTAGCTAAATTCAGGGCTCCTTCTAGGTGGCAGGTGAATAATGCAGTGCTAATTCTATCTGGCAAGGGAGGTTTTCTCAACCTCATTCTGTTTTCCTTTAGCACAACATGTAGCAGATGGATTAGGATCACAAGTTTGGCCAACGTGCCATATAGAATGCAGCCTGAGTTAAACTCCTGTGTAAAGTCTCCTGAAGTGCTTTATGCAGGCAATAAGGCTGACTAGAGGAAAACAGATGAGCAGTTTTTTTTTTTTTTTTAAATTTTCTCTTCATAAACTGTATAGACGTTGTCAACAGCAAATGGAGAATTTTTTTTCCCTGGCTTTTGAGTGGATAACAGATTTATTCAATCACCCTAAGTTTCTCTACTTGAATAGTTGAAAGGCATCCCCATGATCATTAATGGTTCTTACAGTTTTTAAAAGTCTTTAGAAGTGATTTATATGTCAGAAAGCCTTCTGATGGAAATGTGACCCTATGATCAGTATTTGACAGTCAAACATACTSTTTGCTGCTGAGCTGGCTGTAATTTTGCAGCTTTAGGAAGACCTGCTGTTGTAAAGAGACTGTCTTGCTTTCTGCTGTTGCAGAGCACTCATGAGGACTTGGCTTCAGGCTGGGCTTGTGCATTGCTGTGCAAATAGTATTTATGCCTACCTTCTTCTGAAGCCTTCCTTTTGGACTGATGCACCACGATGGTGGTGCAGTACTTGAAACGAAATGTCTGGTTCACTAGCAACGTCATTTTATTTTCAAGGCCAAGCTTAATGTTATTTAATGTGTTACATGAGATTATGTCATGTTCATAATAGAACAGGTTTGGAGTGGAARAAGTACAGCTCTCAGAAGTTGTTTACTGCAGTTTCACTGTACACAGCGGCATGTTCTTTCCAGCAGCTCTAGCAGCGGTTGAGTTGCCTCTTGTTTTGCTGTTGCATGCCTCTGAGTCTACCGTGTACGTTGTAATTTACCTCTGACAGTAGCTGCTGTGCATCTGCAGAAAGCAGAGTCCTGTCCAGGGCAGGGTCCAAAAAAGGAGGGGACACTCTGCTCTTGAACAACAAAGTTTAACTGAGGCAAGCAGGCTGGGGATGTAGCTCTGGGTATTGATCTCCTGCTGGTGACACGGGCAGCTCATCAGCCATGTCCCATCAGCAGGCGGCCACCGAGGCAGTTTTCTATGCTGAAAGTCGCTCCATTCACAGCAGAGGAAGGGGCACCAAGCCCGGCGTTTCCAGAACATGCCAAAAGACCTACACAAGGAATTTAGGATTAAGGCCAAGGGATAAAGAGATGGGAGWTTCATAAACTTGTTGGCTTGCAACCAGTGTCTGGGTTTGTCTATTGGAAGTGCTACAAGCAAAGGAGCTGTTTATACAAGGGCCAGAGGAAACTTCGGTAGTTTCTATGTTTTCTACAGAAATCTTCAGGTGCAAGGGGCTGTAAAGCTTCAAGGAGCTGTGGTTAAACAGTGTTATCACTCTGAGTTATCACCCCAGCAGAAGCAGTTTCAATGGATTTGATGATTAAGTGACCATGAATAATTTGACATGTTAATAGAAAAATCAATTCTAAATCGCAAACTGTAAACACAGCTGCTTGTTTTGTTTTTATTGTGAGAGCAAATGAGAGAGGAAATGCCAGTATATTCACATAAACTTTCCCCAAAGGCCCTGAACTTTCAACAGCTATGGTATCGGAGGGAAAGAAAATAAGTGTTTCCTTAAACATCTCCGGTCTTTTTTCTCCTTCTCTAGACAGCTGTTTTTATGACCATAGGGAAATTTTACCCTGCAAGGGTTATTCACCACCTGGATAATTACAGCACTAACTTGTAGGACATTTCTACCCAAAGGCAAAGGGAAGTAACTTTGGTAAATGGCCTCTAATTCTAGGTCTCAGGTCTTTTACCTTGCCCTGTGCTCAGTGCTGTCCTCTGTGGATACTGGTAGGAAGAGGTCATTAGGCTGAGAAATGAAAGGCACCTCTCAATGGTTGTTACCCTGTTTTTAGATCAGCCTGAAGTGGCAACACAGCCAAACCCTTTCACTCATATTGTGACAGCRTTTTTCTGGGCTTTGTTCTTTAAATAAGTAAATAGTCTGTATGGATGGCTGTAGCACTGATGCTGTAAATGTTTAAGTGCTCGGGGGGCTGTGTGCCTGTGTGTCTGCAGAGGTCGGCGTTGGTTCCTTGGYGCAGGTGAGAGGTTCTTGTGCTGTACCGTGTGAGCCAGGCCTGCCCCGGCCTTCCCTCTTCCTTGCGGCAGCACAAGCAGTGCCCTGTGCTGCTGTTCGGCAAGGGCCAGAGATTTTACTGGCTCTGGGCTAGCCATAACATGTAACATACGTATACATCAAACGAATACCTTGTGCTCAAAGGCAGCGCAGTATTATGGCAACGGGCTTCCCAGTAAATGGCACGTGTGTCATTCACGTGATGCTAATACACAAACCTCTCTGCCCCTCACCTTCATGCAGCCCCGTGCGTGCAGTCTCAGAAATATATTCTGCAGTCTGTGCTAATAGCAGCACGGGCCTCCTCAGGCTTTCAAAGCCCATAGCACAATGACTGCAGAAGTAGATACTTGATTTGTGAATCAGAACAGTTTCTCTAGGCTTTAGAGTACAGCTTGGTTCTTAAGCCCGTGTGGTCACTTCTGCTAGAGCAAGATGAATGCAAGTGGTTGGAAATTATTATTCTCTGTTTTGTCTGACACGGCCTTGTCCTGGCGAAATTGTGCAATATGCGAGGCAGCAGGTAGCACAGTGTGTTCCGAACATGAGCCGATGAAGAAATCTTTCCATCATTAATGGTGTCGTGTAATTATGTCAAACTTTAATATTCAGCCCTGGTGGCCTCTTCTGTGTTATTTCCTTCTTTCAAACCCCTAAGAATTGAGCCTTCTGTGACTGAACTCAGTCCTGTGCTGAGTTTAACACCTAGTCTCCTGTTCAAATAATGGCAGAAGAAGATACTCTTATGGCATCAGAACAAGTTTTGCTTCCATGAGGACATCAAAATTTAGCCTGATGGATATAGCCCTATGATAAGTATCTTGGAGGAACCATCAATAAGCTAGGGATGAGTTGCCTTCATCTGTGCTGTTTRAAAGACTATTTCAGATGCAATACATTATCTGTGTTGAAAAGAGCGTTGAGTGCTTTATTACTGCTACGGTGTGGGGAGTTGTAGGACAGAATTAAACAGACTAGCAGAAGATGCTCTGGCTTGACTTGCTGTGAATCACTAATGAGCTGTTGAGTGTGGGACTCAATATTAACACCTTTCAGGACACTAAGCAGTTGTAAACTGTGACTCCCTTAAATCCACGTAAAGGTACTTGGCATGGAGAAGGAAGAAGCAATTTGTTATCAGGGTAGGCATGCATTTGTAAAGTGACATTGACTGAGAGGCAGCTCCAAATGAGGGCAAACTCTATGTCGGTACTGCCGAACAAGTGGTATTTCCTGGATATTTGATGACAATTCATYAAATTGCACATGTACCCCACTGTCCCCCATCACGGGGACTGCCTGCATGTGATTGCCACCAGGTTAACAGGCTGAACCCTGGATTTTGTAGTGCAGCAGTGTGATGGCTTTCTTCCTTGGGAAGAAAAAAAACCATCAACAGTCAAGATTGTCAAGCTATTCAGAGAAATGCAGTTTTGGGAACCAGTTTCTTCCTTTTTCTTTGTATGACTGAGAATTTTTTAGACTGTCAAAAAAACTTATTTAGCCAAGGTTAGCAAATGCCTGGCCARAAGTAGGAGATGGAAAGGTGGCAAGACACCTGTGTGCTCTTCTTTGCCTATAGGGTGCTTTGTCTGTGACTGATAGTGGTACAGACTGGAGACACCGGGTTTGTACAGAGGGAAAGGCGGCAAGGCTGCCTCTCATCTCTGTGCCTCCTGACCCTTTCAGATATTAAGTCACTTGCCTTTATTTCTCCCTTTGTTCTTGTGATTCAGGTCGCTCACTGTTGGATGACAGCAGAAGATCATAGCGCAGGCAGGTGTCCTGCTCTGTCCATTTACTCTGGGTACAGCTGTTTGTGAAAAAATGTCAGAAACAGCTACATTTGGGGGTGTTTTTTATGTGACAAAGTAAAGCAAAATCATAAGGCACTCTCAGTTAAGGCAGGTTAAAGCAGCTACTTTGGGTGAAGCTCTASAACTGCTCCCGTCCTAATTCCAAGATCAGAAACTGCCTGGATAACAAGATGTAATTACTATTCTCTTTGCGAACAGACAACTAGCTGTAGCTGCACAAAAATAGGGAGTGTGCCCGTGGGCTTTCTCGGCATGCAAAATAATCCTAAACTGCAGCCTGCCTTTGAAAACATCAGCCGCTATTAGTGGCTAGCCGATGGTCTCCAGAACAAGCAAGAGGGCGTAGGAAAGGAAGAAAAGGGTCAAACTGCCTACAGCAAGTCTTGTGCTTTAGGTAGTGATGGACTGGCAGGTTGTCAAAACACAGGCAGCCGCTTCTGTCGCTTACGAGCAACGCGGCAGCAGGATGAATGAACAGCGCTCTGCTTTTCCGGCCGCCTTCCACCCCCGGCGCGTTGTTAGCTGGCGTGCATAATCTGTGTGTGCGAAACATGGTACAAAGTCAGTACGGTGCTTGTCAAACTACCTGTCATTATCTGCCTTGCAAGGCAGTGACTCCGTCTGCTCCTGCTCTGGTCGGCTCCCTTTCCCCAGGGAAATAGAGTCCAGCTGACTCGGGTCTCCGTCTGTGCCTAATATTGTCCCTTTGGTAAAGCATTGATTGCGTTTTGATGAGAGCCTCATTAGTAAGGCTGGGGGTATCTCAGACCTAGATAGATCTTGAGATCTATCAATAAGCAAAGACTCAGGTGCCCTTGGTCTGTGTGTCTCCAATGAGAGACTGTCATTCACATTTTCTCCTTACTTGAATTATTTGATTAACTTCATTGAGTTACTGCTGACAGGAGAGACAAATCTGTTCCTTTATTTCATGTGTCCCTTTGAAATGAATTGTTCTGCTTATTTTCATCTCTATTTTTTCAGTGCTGTTTTATAAGCAACGTACATTTTTGTCTAAGAATGTACACATTTTATGTGTTTAATCTTCCTCTATGTAAATACTATTGAATGTGCATTTTTAAAGTATTCAAATACATGCTTGCAAAGACAAATTTTCATCATGGTTAAAATTTTAAACATCAGATTTTATCTCTGGAAATTAGCAAGTGACAGTTGAGGAAAATCCCTGTGTTCCTTCATGTGTCGGGTTGTACCAGAGGGATAACACAAAAGGAATAAATGCCAAAGTTTTTGAGTTTTTACTGCTGATGAAAATGTAAGAGGCAGAAAGTTGAGTTTTTAGACAATATTTGCTGACTGTTTTAGGATCTCACAAACTTGAAGATTTTTGCATTTGTTTGCAAACATATTACTTGCATCTCTCTGCCTATAAATTACACCTCTCATCTAAAAAGCAAAATGCCTTTACTTTCTCATGAAAGTGAAGTACTTATAGCCATTGATTTAATTAAGAGTGACTTGAAGTTTCAATTCTGAACTGCATAGAGGTGGGCAGGTTATATTGTAAAGAATAAAACATGTGGCAAAACACACACAAAAAAGCATAGGTAGAGTTGGGTCCCAAATCAATGTTTATCAAGTGTGCGAGGCCTGGCCAGCTACCCCATTTCCCTGCGCGAGGTTGCAGGTGGCTGCTGCAGCCCGTTGCCTTGCAGGCGGTCAGGACTCGCTTCTGCTGCTGAGACRGGCAGGCCCTTGGGTGCCCGTGCACCCACAGGAGGGGAAGARGCAGCCTCCTGCTCACGGGGGAGCTCGTGCTTCGTTGCACTGCAGCTGCCTCTGCCCAGGTGGGCTCAGCTCCAGACAGAGGTACAGAGGCGTGTTGCAGCCGAGGAGATTCAAACTTTGCCCGGGGATCCCCAGCGTAGCTGGGCTGCTGCTAATCCCGTGCACGTGGGACAGCTGTGCGCCATGCAGCGAGGGACATGGAGGAGGCAGGATGTGAGGGAGCGCAGGGCTAAAGGGAGGAATAGGCTCRGGGGCCTCCAGGGAGGAGGAGGGGACTTGTCGGGATGTGCTGGAGGCTGCCTGGAAGCATGGGGTAAAGTGCAGATCTGGGATGTGGGTCGGAAAGAATACCAGGTCTCAATGAAGGGTATGAGGAGGTGAGGTATGGGGATCAGCAGGAGCATAGGCATTTTGTAGCTGCTCTCTGAGATGTCTTGCAGTTTCTGGTCTCCGCCTGGATTGCCATGGTTCAGACTGAGCACCTGCCCTGTTGGCTGCAGGTAAAAGTTGACTAACTGACTAACACTGCTCTTCTAGACTAAGACTTGTTGGGTAACCTCCCAGATCTCTGTGGGACTATGATGACAGCAGCTACACTTGGTTTGTCCCTTGTGAACCATGCAGGACCCCTCCAAGCACAGCTTTACATGGACTGAGCAGCAGGGGCTCGTGGTTTCCTGCTGCTGCAGCACATTGGGGCTTTACTTGGATAACGTAGAGCAGTTGAACAAACTAATTTGTAGATATTTGCTCAGTGTTTCATATTATGAAGCAACACAGAAACCTTAAATTTAGGAAAAGGTGTTTCTGGGAGTAAAATTCAACTACAATAAACTTTGCAAATGAAAGCAAAGACTCAGGCCTGTTAAAATAAGTTTAGGAAAGCAGTCTCTTACTGTGTGCAAAGTGCTGTCCTTGGTCTCTGAAGAGCATTTACTAGCTTTCCCTAGCASCGAGTTCATCTCCAAACCAGCATTTCCTCACGCTGGTGTGTGATGTCTCTGTGTCAGCATGGTACAGTTCCAAGTCTCTCCTATAGACACTATGATTTTCTTGGCAATCTGGGATACAATTATATGTTGAAGCATGCAACGAGGGACTATTTTTGGCCAGTGATAAAATGACAATGATTGCACRTAATTGCTGAAAACAGTTTTGAATTTTATTAATGAGATACTCCAAACAACATCTTGTGGACTATTGTCTCACTTAACAGCCAATTGGTAAGAGTTAAGTGTTGYGTAATTTGCATTTATTTCCTCTATTTATATTGAAATGACACTTGCTGTCCATAATTACCCATGTTCCAGATAGAAGTTGTGGCTTTTTAGTTGCTGTTTCCCTATGAAGAAGTGGAAATAAGCACACAGTTTAGAGTTGTATTGATTAGTCTCTTCTAGGATGTAAGTAGAGCTTTTACAGTGCATCTGTTTTCCTGTGTTTTAGGAGYAGCTGCAGGCACCGAGAGTAATTCTCATGAAGATTAAAAAAAAAATAAAAGGGGGAGGGGGGCAGGCAAGTGCTAGAGCTCATCACAGGGAAGTGATTTTTAAATAGCATGAAATGGTGTTAGAGATATGTAGGTCTTTGCTGGATCAGGACCAGACATATTTTCTTACCTTTAAATAGCCCCAGTGATATCACCATACAGTAAGTTAAATAAGAGGTTACTGTAAAGAGACTCAAGGGAGCAAATATTAGCAGAGAGAAAAGATCTAAATTTTGATGTTTATGTAGGGTGAGGTCTGACCTCCCCTAGAAGAGGAAAGAGAAGCAAGTGTGGCAGCTGTACGTAGCGTGTTGGAGGGGAGGATCCTCTTGGTCTACCATCCAAACACGTGCTTGCACTTAAGATTAAGTTATGAACATCTAAAACTCATAAATCTATCAAGGAAAAAAACYTAGTTGCTTGGCCTGAGTGTGATGAGCAGACATAATTGTTGCCCTCTTTTAATATGAGAGACTATGATTGCTCTAAGATCTGTGTGTGTGTAAGCTCTATRCCTGTATGCATATATTTGGAGAGGCAGATCACTTGAAGAAATGCAAGTTTTGACTCAATGAACTTTCAATAGGGTAGTAATAGACAGCAGGACATCAGGATAGAATACTAACTATAGTGTCACCCCTGACATGTCCTTTGGTTTTGCCCCCTCATTGTCAGGCTCCTCAGGTTTTGGTGAAGAATGAGACTTCATCACTGAAATCGTAATCTAATGTTAGTCTGTCTCCTACTGTCTTTAACCCCAGAAAACTGTAAGAGTTGTAAGATGCTTTTCTTCCTTTGGAAAGGTAGCTTCTCATCTGTAAATGATGTGTCCCAAGGGCTGTGATCACCTTACTCTTGATGRTAAGCAGAGGGATAACTGCCCGTGGTCCTTCTCCTGCCCCTGGGTTCAGTGACCAAGGTGCCTCAACCCTTCGCTCCCTCTCCTGTTTTACCTCCTTGAAACAAACATGGATATACTGTCCTTAAGGAGCCTTGGTCCAGGCTGGCACAGAAAATACTACTCAGTGATCGTGAGATGTCAGCTTGGCTGAACGTAGCCCCGCGAGCCGGCCCTGCTCTGTCAGGGAGKTGGTTCAGAGGCTTCCTAAGAGCCCTTCCGACCTGAGGCGGCCTGATGCCCTGCTCCTGGGATCATGCCCAGCGCCCCTGGRCAGCCCCGTGCTCTGGAATGCTGGATAAATCGATTCCAAGGAAAAGATTATATCAAACCCCTCCCTTCTCATAGTGTTGCTTTTGAAAGTTTGTGGTAGGTTGAAGTCCTAGTAATTCCTAGGGTTAGCAAAGCTACAGAAGCAGATCAGTGAAGAAGGCTTTTCTGTGCACCTGTTCCTTCAATAAATACTCCTGTCTAGCATAGATGTGGGGGAAACCAGGTGATACAGAAATACAGAAAGATGGAAGCAAGATGCACTTCTTTTGTGTGCCCTCCCCTAGGCTTTTTGTTTCACCATGGAGAAAGAACTTAAGGCAACTTCCTTTTTTTTTTTTTTTTTTTTTTTCTCTTCTTCCCTTTCCCCTGTCTTCTCCAGAGTTGTTAGAGGTTCTGTTAGAGGTTCTGCAGCCAGTCTCCAGGCTGCCCCAGCGCTGTTATTCTCTGTACCCAGCTTACTCAATAAACGGTAGATGAGAAAATTGGCTTGTCTCGTCTATAACAATTCCACTGGAAATTCATATAGTTTAGTGATTCTTGGTTTAGTTTTTGTCCTCTTTCCTCCARATGGGTTATCTGCTTGGGGGAGTATTACTGCCTGTTTCCTGTAGGTGGTGGTAAGTGTTGTATAATGATGATTTATCTGACTGCTGGGGGAAAAGGTGGGAGGGGAAAGAAATTTCAATAAGTTTATTTTTCTGTTAGGAAATCCTCATGCTAACAGATGCTCATCCAGTGCTGGAAGAACTGCATCCACAGTCTTGATTTGACCCTTTAGAGGGGAAGGAGCAAAAAGCTTCAGATCTCTCTTGGTTACTGAGTGTTCTTCAGTTCTAGCTTATGCCTTTTTGTAAAGGTAACTGGAAATTACCTTCTGGGAGTTGATGTTCTCCAGCTTCTGCTGGAGGAGCTGATACCTTATTTGCTGTGGAATTCCCAAGCWGGGTGGTGTAGGTCAAGGAAAAGAGGTGGAGTGCATCTCTCCTGCTCTTTCCACTGAGGTGCAAATAGGATGCGTCACTGCAATTCTGGTGAAGTGCTATAAAGACAGCTGAATTTATCTGATTTATCTGGTTTATCTGATGAATTACAGGAATGTTTCTACAGATGCTACTCACTGCAGTTAAATATGGAAGATGAATCTCCCCCTTTCCCACTCCCCATTTGCTGCTGCTGGTGCTTTGCCTTGGTGCTGATGTGCCTGACAGGAGCAGAAATGCAGCATTCAGAAACTTGTTCCTCAAAGTGGAAGTGGTCCGTGGGGCTGTTAGATCCTTGAAGCTGATGATAAACGATTTGCTGGGATTTTTTTTTTTTCATTTCCTCCCAGTGAACGTATGAATAAACTTGCAGATTAATTTCTTGCTTGTGATGTCTCCCAACAGTGTGTTTAACAACTCTTGGCCCTTTCCCTCACCTCTTAAATAGCACTTCAAGAACAAGCAGATCTAGAATGAGCAAAAATGTATCTCTTGTAGGCGACTGGACTAGACTGAACAGACTGAAGCATAAGGTCAGCAGTTGGTCAMACTTTTTGAATTTATTAATTTAATYGTAATTTTCTTTATTTTTTCCCCCAGAAAGTTACGGTAATTGTAAAAATGAAGGCTTTCTTTCAACTCTGCAGATAGCAACACTGGAAACACTTTTGTACCTTGGGACAGCTTTGAAGAAACAGCCCTATTAAACAGACCTGTAATCACAGTCTTGTGAATAGTAATCATGGAGTGAGAAACTCAGATGCCTTTCAGGTGCAGGGGATATCTAATTAATCCCTGAAGCTGTGGGTGTGCCAGGATACACCTGCTATGATGGCTGGAAGATGAGATGTTTGGCAGAAAGGGGCAGGAGAGCAGTGGGACTAATCCCACATTTAAAAGCAAAATGCAGACCAAAGCTCCCCTTGTCCCAAGTTTAGTGAGAAATCTCATTCATTTCTCACTTTTGAGAATGTACTGTTTATCATTTTGGAGCACTCTTAAGGTTTCTGAGGGGAGAATCAGACACAGGTAATAACCTTAGTAGAAATAATAACTTTTGACCAAAAATTTCTTTTTAACTTAACAAAAGTGTGTGCTAACTGGAAAGCTGTTATATGCCAGATGGGAATATTTTGGAGGGAAGTATGTTGGCATCCAGGAACTCCTTTATTATTTTTGTTAGCAGATATTAAAGGCTGTATGTATATGGTAAGCATATGGTTGTTTAGTTTGTAAAGATGTTACATAAGACAGTGTCAAAAGCCTTAGCAGGCAGCATCTGCTGCTCTCGCCTCRCCCACCAAGCCATATAGGAGGCTATACAGAGCCTTCTATAGAAGGCTAGCAGGTTGGCGAAGAATATATACGTATATTTTTTTCTGCCTTCTTAAATCCTTGTTGACGACTGATGTTTGATGCTCGATCTTTGTGTTGTGTGAGTTGAACTCTTGCAACCTGTGGACTAGTTTTGACTTCTCCACACATGTCCCCTTTTCTTGTTAAGAGTCTTCATTGCGAGCGTCCTCGGGAGCAGATGCCAGAATGGCTCATCCAGAACAGCAGTCAGATAACGCGTTGACTCATGAATCTGTGGCTTTCCATAGAAAAATATTAGTATCTTCTTCCTGACTATAGCACTTCCAGTCATCCAGTATAATGTCATCTTAACAAATTTAGAGAATATTTCATTATTAAAGATGGAAACATTATTTTTTTAAGATGTGCAAAGGACTTAGAGTGTTTCAGCTGTGCTTGTGGTTGGATGTGCATGTGAGACTGAAATAAGAAATAAGATTTTTTTAATTCCTTCTTSATCAGTTATGGACTGTTTACTCTGCAAAACATTTCTTACTGCTTTTGATGGGAGTATGTGTTTTTAAAATTCAGCTCCTTGGGTGCTTGCATTTGTAAGTTAAGCCGATGGTTAAGTGGTGATGGTGCAAATATGGAATGAAGTAGAAAGTGGATAGGCAGATGGGGTCAATATGCTCCTAGGCTTTGTGCCTTCTCACACATGTGCTCCTGAAGCAACATTTTTCACCCAGATAATGCTCTTGTCCTTGGTCTTATTTGTAAGAGCAGTTGCAGTAGATGGCTTGTTTGCAAATATTAGTGTGTAGATTCTTCTTTAATTTTGGGATAATATCTTCTGAAAAGTTTAAAAAGTTGACATGGCCAGTGCTGCCTAGGAAGTACAGCATCTGAAACCCGGGAAATGGCACTGGCCAGGAACAGCCTTTGGGCTGGTTATTCCAGAGACAGGCTGCTCCCAACAACTGAGAAGCTGCAGCTCGAGCAGTAAAATGCCTGCTGTGACCTGCTGCTTCTGATTTCCCTACCTGGGCAATGTAAGGTAATGGGCTTTAACTTCAAAAGCTTTAGTCATACTTTTTCCTTTATAGTCTGTTTTTCTTCTTATTCTATAAATTATTTTTTTCCCAAACTGCAGTTCTGTGAAAGCTTGAGATCATTATATAAAATAATGCCTCCCTTTCCTAAAATTTTAAATTGCAAATGCATTTGAGAGTCTAAATCTGTCATGGAATAACAGTTTGTAAATCACTTCTCCCTTATCGAAACAGTGTGTTGCATATTTGTCCCGTTGCCGTGATGTTTTATTCAGAGAGCATTTCCCCTCCTTCTCCTCTATTTTATTTGCTGCCCCGAGGGGACATAGACCCTTGCAAAGAGAATTTGCTTACATGAGTGAAGGAGGGCCTGACCTTCAGATGTTGTACCCTCTGTAATTGGGAGGGGGGCAATGTTTTAAATAGGTATTCGTTGGGAGAGAGGTGTGTGGATCTTGCTTGGCCAGGCAAAACTGCTGGTTTTGATTACTGTTTTACCTGAAGAAGCTTAATATTTTTGTCCTTGCTATTTCATTTCAGGCCCAGTCAGTTATTGGGCAGATAGAGCAACAGCAAAGGTATCTTATGAAGCCTTTGCAGAAGGTGACGTTTCATGCTGTGTGTGGTTTTTTTTTTTTTTTTTTTCTTCCCTCTCTCTCCTAGTAGCAGCTGGTTCTCTAGCTGACAATCTTGTGCTTTAGGTGTTGCACCAATCTTGGTCTTTCCAAAACCTTTCTTATCCTAGCTAGTCCCATCTAGCAGGAGGTCTGGTAACAGACTTCCTGGATGCCAGGAGCGCTTACAGTTGCTGCTGATGGCTGAGAAATGAGATGTTTCCGGGGCACTCGTGATTATCTAGACGAAGCTGACGTTTGAAATGACGCTTTGCAAAGTCAGCCCCAAGTGGTCGTGAGTCTGTGTGAGGAAATCTTCTTTGCCCAAGGTCAGTGCTGTTTAGGGAAAGTGAGTACATGACAGATGGGTTTCAAAGAATGCTTTTGTGACTTCTGAGCTGTATCTGATGCCARTTTCAACCTCTTCATGACATTTATGTCCGGGTATCTCTGGAGACTTTAAATCTTCATTGCTTAAGAAGTGTCATGGAGATACTTGGGTCTCAGTATTTCTGTTCAGCCTGATAGTCTTTGGAAGCCTGYAGTTAACCTATTAGTCAATACAAAGATTAGTGATTACTGAAATTCTGGAACTATTTCATACTTGAACTTTCATAGTAAATTCAATTCRTAAGTCAGATTATTGTTCCCTGATGGGATGACTTTTAATTTGAGGCTCAACTTGAAGAGCTGTGTTCCTCGGAGCAGCTGGAAGAGCAGCATCAAATGAGCAGGAGAAGGGAGTGCTAAGAAGTGTTGAACACTTCTAAGAACTGCAAGAGTGTTGCTTAAGCGCAGTTTCGCCTCTCAAATACAAGGTATTCTTGTTCCATTTTGGGGATTAATCATTTTATTTGGAGAAATAATAACATGTCTCTATTTTCAAATGCGGAAAGTGTTGCGTGTCAGTCCTCCCCWTAATGGGCATGTAAATGCTTCTCTTGTCTTGATAAATCTGTCAAGAGCTGTTAAATGCACTTTGTTTTTCATCAAACTACTGTTGAAAAGATTGTCCACCACTGGCCTCTGAATAAACCTTTGCAGTGCCAGCCTTTCCTTTTGCCTGTCTTCTCAGTGATTTACTGACAACTATTGCTGAAGTACTTTTTTTTTTTGAGACAGTCAGCTGTTGCTTTGCTTGTAATTTAATCTAGATCATATTTCTTTAGTTTGCTAATCCAATATTGTGCAGTAAGGCTCAATTGTATTAAGGCAGTTAAGTTGCACATCTACTGCTCTTTTACTGTCTTTGAAGTCATGGATTGGATGGTATTATTTGTCCTCTGTTTGCTCTCCCTGTTCCCTTCACGATTTGGAGCTGAGTTATCTTGCATCCTTTTTAGTATCTTAGTGGGCATGAAAGCTGTACTGAAGGTTCTCATTGTTTCCTTTCTACAGGTAGTAGTTGTGCTTGTCCTTTCTTAAAAACAACCTGATTCTTTAAGCTAGCCTAAATATATTTGAAAATGTGAAAATCTGACTTTGTTTTACTTCCCCCCTGTATTCCAATCTCTAGTTCTTGATTT
>NW_020455513.1:264792-377734 GCF_003342845.1 Nothoprocta perdicaria
TTTTTTTTTTTTTTTTTTTTTTTTTTTTTTTTTTTTTTTTTTTTACATTTAAGATCCTGAAAGAGCTCTTGATGCCTTATTGGACTCTATTATATATCTTGACTTTCATCCTCATAAGAACATTTTGCTGTTGAGCCTTTTAACATTACCCTCCTGTAGAAAAGAACAGCTTTTCATTTTCCCTTCTGAACTCCTTTCTTTGGGATCATAAACTCTCCTCTCCTYTTTTCCCCATTTCTTACTTGTTGTTTCAGGATCACTTCAATCTAAAATGCCTTTTATCCTTTGAGTCTGGTTACTAAAGGCATTTGTTGCAAAAGGTGCTGCAAATGTGGTCACTAATTTTATTTTAATTGACAACCAGAGTGACTAGAGGCTGAGGGAGACTTAAGCCCACAAGGGCTCACGTTATTCAAAATCAAATTAAATATCTAGAAGGGGAGAAACTCTCATGCATCAGAGCACAAACAAACCCTTAAATGAATTGGTGTATAAGAAATGAATGGACCTTCACTGTGGCCAGATCCAGCTATTTCTGGTCTTTGCTGATAACCTGAGGGGTGGCAGGTTGGTGTATGGTCTGTCGGAAAAAGGGCAGAAACCCATTGCTTATTCCAGTGTCTGTCAATATCTGTGTAATTTGCGCTAAGGATTGTTTAATCACGACATCATTGGCACGGGCTGCCCAGGGAGGTTGTGGAGTCTCCTTCTCTGGAGGTTTTCCAAACCCGCCTGGATGCCTCCCTGTGCCGTGTGCTCTGGGTGTGCCTGTTTGAGCGGGACGGTTGGACTAGATGATCTGTAGAGGTCCCTTCCAACCTTGAATATTCTGTGATTCTGTGATCCTCAGTGTTGCTACTGGCTGTAATAGAGTGTTAGTTCGTGTGGGTGTGGTGAGCTGCACATGGGATCAGATGGCAGCATCTCTGGTCCTGGTGGTAGGTACTGCAGTGAGAGGAACTGCCTGAGGAGCTGGTGGAGTTATTTTAAATMTACCCCTGTAATGATTCATTTGGCTTGTAAATGAAACGTATGCAGCCCTATATAATAGGTGCAAGGACAGACATGGGTTCTTTGAAGACGATTAAAGGTGCTGTGGTCCTCACATTGCAGCTGGTCTGTGGCATTTGTGTTAGCCAGCACAGCTGGCCTTATGCTTGTTGTCCATTTGACGTTCATGTCATAAATACTCCCACACCRGGAGGTATCTGAAGCACAGAGAAGCTGGGTTTTCTAAATCTCTGTGCTAGCTGGGAATGTTGCAAGTGGAGATGGTGGCTTCAGCCATAATAACATTTGGAAGTTTACTATTTTGTAAAGCTCTCTTCTGCTTAAAAAAAAAAAAAATCCGTCCTTCAGCTGTTTGCTTTTTAAATACTGTTTAACATCGTGTTCCCTTAACACTGCAAGTCTCAAGACTTCCTTGATTTGTATCTATCACTTACTGCACAAGACTTGGAAAGGAGATGGTCACTTTCCAGGGTAGTGCACTGTTGGGGGTGGTTTTGGTCCAGTTTTCTTACCAATGCTCAAAACAGTTTTCCTGTGTGCTTATGGGGCTTTGCTGGTGTGTGTGTGTGTGCGCACGCACGTTGTGTTTTAATTCTTAAAACACTGTCTGCTGTGAGGGAGACTGGCCACCTATTTTCAAAGTCTTCCTGAGAAGAACAGACCTTCGTGTTGACAGATCATGGGCTGTCAGCATAACACCAAACTATTAAGTAAAACTGTCCATCAAGGCAAAGTGCTTCATTTATTTTCATTTGAATCRGTAACCTGCTTATTAAGATGAAGTAAGGGACTAAATGCAGATTGTACTGCAGGCAAGGAAAATCTATTTATCACAGACTTTTTTAATGCTTGTTTTATGTTCAGTGCAGTTATCTTTGGGTTTTGATTAAGAAGAATGTACTTATTTTGATAGGAGCAGTTGGATGAAACATCAAGTCTTGATCTGGAATATACAGCACTGCTTTTAACCTTTTTCACTCAGATTTTTTTCACTCTGTCAAATGTTGAGGTTTGTTTGGCTTGATTGTTTTTGTGTTCGTTACTCCCACCACAACTGATGTTTGCAGGACTGAGCAGCTTTCATTGCAGCTCTCGTGCTGAATAAGGAGTGTGTTCATTATGTGAAAGCAGGACTGGGGTCTCCCTTGTTTGAGGACTAAGCACAGAAGCGGTCCCGGCTGAGCTTCAGGCAGGGCTCTGCTCCTGCTTCTCAGCAGGCACCTCAACACAGCCTCCATAGAAGACATGAGGTCTGTTTTGTTGCCCCACTTTCCTTCAGAGGGGAGAAGACGGGGCAGGGGGAAGGCAGGAACTGAGGCCCAAGTGCCTGCAAGCGCCCACAGAGGTGGGGACAAAAACAATCTGTGTCTGCATTTCTGTCTACATGTGGGATCTCAGTCTGGCAGAAGAGGGGCCTCATCTCAGGGAGCCAGTGGGCACACAAGAGTTAGTGGTAACAGTACAAACGAAAAGAAAACAAACCCTGGCACCAGATGGTCTAACCTTGTGCAGTSCTGCTCAGCCCTCTCTTGGGGCCACGTGGTGCTGATTAAGCTTAAAACTGCAAATAGCGACATAAATTAGCTGGCTAGTGGAGGACTGTTTATGATCCTCAGCTTTGCAAGATTTGTTACCTCATCTAAAAACATCAACTTGGATAATTTCAGCTGTAGCTTTTGGGGAAGAGTTTAAAGAATGCCAGTAGTAATRTCGCTAATGAGCTCCCCCCCAGCTTGCCCTTTCTTTCACTTACTCTGTTACACTGATTTTTATGTCTCTGGTTGCTCTCCACGTGCTGGAACCACTCGTGGAGCTGGAGTTGCATTCTGGGGACACAGGCTCAGCCCCTCCAGCTCCTCAGGTTTGGTTTGGGTAGCGCTTAGCAGCTTAGCTCTGCAGCTGAGACTAGAGAGCAAAGCTTTCTCTGACAGGTGTGGCACCAAGAGGAGCTCTGATAGTGAGAAAAGGATGGGATAAAACATTTATCAACTGTCTTGTGATACCAGGATTGAATGCTACCCAAAGAAGGGGTGGTCTCTGAGCGCTTGAACAGTAGCTAGCGCATGTGTGCTGCTGGCTCTAGCTGGTGTCTGTWAACTGTAATGCCAGTGGTGGGAGTAGCTGATATCCGTCAATCCTCGTCTAGCAACAAGGATCACCTAGGGAAGGAGGAGGCTTGGAAGTCTCTGCTTGCAGATAGTGAGGCCACCCCAAGCTGTTGCTGTAAGGTCTGGTTTTAGACTCTGACTCCAGGTGGGCACCCCAGCTGTGCTGCACATTCMCTGTAAGGCATCTGCCCGCATCCTGGGAACCTCCTCCTGGAGTCGCTGCAGACACGTGTGCAAACGGAGGTACTGCCCCACTGACCTTGTGCATCAGAAGTGAATCTGTAGTGATTTGGTGGATATTAGAAACATGTTCTTTGGTGGACGTAGGGAGGGGAGAAGAAAGCCTCCTGGTAGATTTACTATATCATATTAGTAAGCTGTAGCTTAATCTTTTCATGTAGCACACTTCAGTGTAGCTCATGAGTAGTTCTCCACTTTCATATTTGTATCTTTGGGGGAGGGGGGCATGGAATACTCTATAGATTGCTCTGAACCTGATATGTTGTTTTTGTGTTGTTTTCTTCTTCCCTTCAATAGCTTTTATCCACTCCCCTGGTAGATGCAGGTTCAGCTGTGCAGTGCCTGTGGTACAAAATGGAGAGCAGTCAACTCTGCCATCTGCCAATGATGCCTTCTCACAGTTTGGTAGTGGTAACACAGGACTAAATCCCAAAGCAGTTGACACCGATAGGAGGAATCTTTCCACTGCTATCAGTAGGACTGTGCTATAGGTAGAGATAAAGCTTGGCCTGGCTTYTCAGAAAATGCTTTTGTACTCCTGTATTTATCCTACATGTCATAAATCAGGGCTCACAGGCAAGAGTTGTATGTGTTCCCATTACAGCTTCATTAACTATGTTATATTTATCTCTTTTAATTACTACTGATTGCASAAAGTGGAAACTGGCCAGTGTCTTGAATCCAAATGTCCTTAATTGCTGGGGAATATAGGAAGTAAGAAAATTAGATTTATATGGGGAGGTAAAACTTGCCTGTGTTGAGACCCAACCCAACTTGCCTCTGTTGCAGTTTTTGCTGTAACTAAAGTCTTGGCAAAGTATTAGTGTGCTGAGCATTCAGGAGGTGRGTCTGGAGAAGCAGGGCAGCTCGCGGTGCCTGCGCTTTCCTGGGGAAAAGCRAACCCCCACGTGCCTCTGTTCCTAGGCCTTGCCTTGTCCTGGGCCCCCACTGCTGCTTCTAATTTTGTCAGCACCAACATGAGCCTCTTCTGCCAAGGTCCTCTGAACCACAGAACCACGAGGGAGATGAAAATGAGAGGAAGCCACTGCTAACCTGCAGTGGGTGACTGAGAGAAGATGCTCTGAGGGTGCAGTGCTGGCACAYGGCTCTGGAGATGCACTTTCAGTCCGTTTGTAAAAGAAACGGCTGCTGTGGTTGCTGTAGGTAGGCTGGCGATGATCTCAAATTGGCCAAGTGATGTTAGGTACTCCTTGCTCTTTTAATACATAGTGCTCTGAGCTGGTGACTCGGAGAGGAGGGGGACAAGTTGCTGCTGGTTTATATCAGGTTGGGCTGTGTTATAAGGGTTTTACAGAATTGTTGGAACAAAAGCCTTGGTGCTTGCGGTGTGACATTTCCATGTGCTTACATTACTAGTTTAAGAATTGCTGATAATTCTGGATAACTGCTACCTTTGGAGAGCTGAGGCTTAAGATCAAAAATACCCTTCACTGCTTCTTGGTGGCTTTTTACACTGTAGTTTCCCAGCAGAGCTACCTGGAAGCTCTGCATCAGATCTGGCAGATTTTCTTCCTCCTTTGATTCCTCTGCAAGCTACACTGGGTCTTGACCTTAGATTCTGTGGGGTGCATCTTGGCCAAAGCCACCAGGGACAAATGTAAGAGCAGCAGGAGGATGGGGGAAGATCTGAGTAGATGGCAGATAGTGAATCATTAGGAATGCCAGCTTCCAGTTGTGCAAACTCTTCAGCACATGCTTKCTTTTTTTTATACACTGGGACTAGTTCACTTGAAGCACTGGGGGGACTGCTGAAATCCTGGCGCAATGCAAGGGAGTGACGTTGCACAGCTTGGATGAGTCGCGTGACTTTGGTTTGTTAAATRGTACTTTGCAGAAGAGATTGCTACTTTTTTGTATTGCAGCATGCTGATCCCCTTGTGTTTAACTGAAATTCAAGGAGGGCTTGGAAGCTGCGGTAGCGTGTATGTGTGTGTGGGGGTATCCTCCTCGTGCCCAGTGCTTCTCAGTTCTGGATGCATCCCCTCTTCCCCCTTCTTGACTGGAGTAGTCGAAACTTGCCCATTTGCTAAGAACAGCCCATGTCCCCGGTCAAGGGAGTAGGTTTGAAGTGGAGGGGCGAAGAGTATGACCTGCAGAGGCTGTTGGGCTCTGCTGTAATTCCAGCTGTGCCCTGGGTTGCTGCCAGCCCCGGGGTGTGATGCTGAGGGGGGTGTGGAGGGCAGATGCAGTGCTTTATTTTGCAGTCAGTTCATGGTTGGTAAGCCGTGACTGGAGAGCAGCCAGCCCAGCAGAGAGGCTCCGCGGCCCTCGCTGAGCGCTAGTACCGGAACAGGAGGGTGTTGGGCTGAAGCCCCGAGTGCCGAGCGAGCAGCCTGCCCCTTGGCTAATCCAGCAGACATCCTGCGTTGGGCTGGGGAAGCACTGGGGGTCAGCGCGGCCCTCCCCCTTCCCCTTTATTTAAATAATGTTTACAGGCTCGTTGACTTCTGTGCTCTTAYGAAGTAACCAAGAAGTTAATCCCCCAAATTCAGCAGCTCTTCTGAAAACTTGAAGTGGTTTGCTGACATGGTTATTGAGAAAGAGGGCATTAAATCTGTTCTTACCCTGCCTGAATGTCAGTCAGGGTGATGGGTTTTTTATTTAGAGGAATTTCTAAACGAAGCAGATTTTATAGTGGAAATAATTGGAAATTAAATAATTGGAGCTTGGGCCTTTTTTTTATTATTTTCTTCTTCTGTTTTGCAGTGCAAACTTATAAGCTTGGCTGTTTCTTTTCTACATCCTGACTCTACCTACTCTGTGTTGTCAGGAATTTTGAGCTTCTGAGAGCTCTTATCAAAACCAAGCTTGGGAGCCAATGCTTTGTGGTGGAAATGACTCAYGTTATGTAAGGGATTGAAAGTTTGAAATCCTCGTCAAGGCTCCTTATCCAAAAATGTAATTGGAGAGTAGTGTTAAATGAATGTTTTTTTAAAAAAATGCAGTGTCTTTGAAAATATTTTTTACCTTGAAGTTTCTTCCTTTCTTGATGGATGTTGGTCAGGATATGGTGGTGGCATGGTGCGTGCTTGGGCTCTTGGAGAGATGGGGGATGTAAGGAGCTTTACCAAGTATTTCAGTAGAGAGATGGGAGGTGTCATGTGCTTGATGCAGTAGTTGGAGTGCTTCATAATGGCACATTACCAYCCGTGGACCATATGTAAGTTAAAAGAGGCTCAGGCTAATGGGGAGAATTTTCTTACTAGAAACCTGAAAGTGCCCTTTTGAGGTGCAGCCAGAGATGAGATCTTGTAATGGGCTTTTTGCTGGCTTATTGGTTTGTTTGATTTGTCCTTTTGCTCTGTCTTGTGGACTCCTTCCCGTTAGAAATGAGCTAAAGAAAGCAAAGGCTTTATCAGCTTATGTCTGATCCAGTTGTGGGTGCATGCAAACCTTGGGCAAGGATGACAGCTTTTGCTGACAGAAGTTTGCCATGTCACCCCATCTAGGAGCCTTGTGTCAGGGTGTTCTTTGGAGAATCTGCCACTTGGCAGCAGATGCCTCTAGAAAGAGGTTCTTGGTTGTTTAGGGAATTAGAGGTGGTGATTTTGGTGTTGAGACATTGGGCTCTGAGGCTGTTCCCAGCGCAGACCGCTCTGCCCGAACTCCCTGCTTCTCCTAGCATCACTTCTACTGTGATTATTGATGCTTGCGGGGGGTGTGTGTGTGTGTGTATATATATATATATATATATATATACACACACACACACATATATATATATATATAATTTTTCCCCCCAGGAATGCTTACCCTTTTATATCAGGGGAAAAAATGTGAAAGCAGTGCGTACTTAGGTAAGTGACTACCTTAAGAAAAGATACCCTTCATACTGCAAGATGCCTGTTTGATGCCAAATGAAGAAGTCAGTCTTTCATATGAGCAGATCTTACATGCATCTGCTGTGATCATCTTAGGTCTTGCCAGGTAATCTGATTTTTCTCTGAGTGATTTTTCAGGTTGCCATATGATTCCCTTGCAAAGGCCGTTGGTTTATTTTCTGCATCACTTTCATCTGGGTGTTTTTTCTTTTTTTCCAAGCAATTGTCTACATTTCTACTTGTCATAGAACCTTTTCTAGGCCATTCTTCTTCCTTCCCTCAGTACCTGGTTTCTGTGGCTGGGAATTGCCCCTCTGTATAGAGGAGGATTTAATCACCTGCTGGATGTTGTCTCATGCCTGCAAAGTGCTTGCTGGTGCAGGAGGACAGCATCAGACCCAGTCTTTGGGAAGCACAGCTTGCTCTCCTGTGAAATCCGTTTCGGATCAGAAATGCAAGGGAAATAGCTTTCTCTTGGAATACTTCATCTCTCTTTCCACACAGTGCGTGTTCTGCTCTTAAAAGCAGTAACAAATCTTCTAGTAGAGAGATATCCAGCTTGAAGATGGTTCTCATAAAATGCAAAGCGACATTCAACATTGCCACACCGAAACACTAACCATAAAGTAAAATATTTACCTCTTTCCAATGGTGATGTGCCTTTGTTACGGGGAAGTGAAYGTTTCATAAAATTGGGGGGAAAAATGCTGTTTCAATACAGCTTTACAAACACTGGGCCCCAAGCCCACTCCTCCTTTTATCTGTAAAACTGAAAAAAACCTTCTGCGAGTTACTGGTGCCAGCCATCTCTTTGCACTCACTAGCCTCTGGAGAGGTTATTACTGAAAGGCTTTCCAGTAGACGYGGCAGCAGCTGTTAAAGTATGTTTTTCTTACAGGTAAATGAATGTTTACCTGCAAGAAAGAGTGCAGTGTTTCTGAGCCAGAGGAGTTTTGGGTGTTAATAGCAAGAATTGTGAAGTATGCAGCCAATCTCTGAACAATTCCAGATCAAGGTTGAGTATATTGAACACTGTTAAACTGTATGCAAACAATAGTATTTATGTTGGAGCTGGATCAAAGCTCACTCTTTCTATTTTAAATAGCTAAAGAACGAACAGGTCAGTGACTAGAGATTAACGTTCATTTTGGTCATTTCACRTCTGCCTGATTAGCAGCCGGGCCTCTTTCCAGGCATCACCTGTTTCACAGGGAGCTGCTCAACTGCAGGGTCTGCAGATCCTGGAGCTGAGCATTCAGGGCAGCAAAACAGTGTCCAGCAAGTAGAGAATTGTTTGTATGCAGATATACAGTAAAGTTAGCCAGGGTGCTCGTTCAAAACTCAGACACTCCGTTGCTGTACCAGGAACTGTCAGGTTATTGTTTGCCTTTGCTTTGTCTCTAGCTCATTGTTGACTGAAGACATTTTACATCTTCCATTATTATTCAGTTCCTTTAAGAGCCTTTTCTGAGGAATTTTCCTGAGAATGTTTTTAAAAAAATAGTGAATGAGGTGCAAACAACTTCTGATTTTATTTGCGTGATGAAGAACAGATCTTGCATGGTCTGTGCTAACCAACATGTTGTGATATGTGGGAAGGGAATTCTTCTAGTCTTTCTGTGGAATTAAATGGATTAGATAGTATAGATTGAGTGGTAATAGCATACATTTGGCTCCAGCAGACCAGTAAGGGATATTATCCCGCATCCATGGAGATTTCCATGTCTGAGACTGCTAACAAGAAGTATTTCCTTGTCTGTTACCTGCTTTAATCTGAGGTATTTGGGTAGTGCAGATGTGATTATCATCRTGGAGGCTTGATATGATCCCATCACTAAGAAGAATACTGTGGAAATCCCACAGTGCCACACAGTCAATATTATATTCAGGCCTAGGACCTGGGGTAATCTGCACCATCTGCAGTGATCACCAGAGTTAGAGCTCTGTTCTTCATTTCTCTGTTAGAAAGAGATGAAAATAGCAAATAGGATAGGTTAAACTGCATGAAGCAACTCATTTGTGGCATCTCATTGTGGAGTAAACTTTGACTCTACCTGGAATTCCTACTTCCTAAATTATTCCGGTGTTAACGCGTCCTTTGGAGAGATGGATCTCCTTCTAGTCAGACTTCCAAACCAGCAGGGCACTAGTTTGGATTTCTTTTATCATTGCTTCTTGACAGTTTTTCCTTTCTTAAAAACATAAAGGGAAGAAGGTTCTGGAGAAGGTTGGCATGCCGCCTCCCTCCTTTGAGAAAGCTCCACCTCTGTGGAAGTCTGCCCTACAGACTTCTTAGCAAGACTTACTGCAATTCTGGAACCTGTTGGCACTATAAGCAGATTCCAGAGATTGCTGTCAGTTCCTCAGTTTAGTTCCCCAAACAGATTTGGCCTCTTCTGTGTTAGGAAAGTTGGTGATGATGGCTGAGCATGAATGTTTCAGGTGGTGCTCTCATTTAGAAAGCAAGCGAAACCCCCAAATGACCRAAGCATAAAGCAAAAGCAGTTTCTGTCTTTATACCACTTCATCCTGTGATGTGAGGTTTATCCACTGGGGAATATCAGGAACTTCYTAGTATCCCCAAGGCTGGCCTGCTGCCATGTGGGAGAGTGAAGCACTCTGCAACAGTCTTTGTTCTTCTAAACCCCTTTTTCCTCAAAACAGGTAAGATGATTTGATCTTTATAAGCAGCTATAGGGAAAACAGATAATGGAAATGTTCAATGGGTGGGTTTTAATAGATTTTCTTTCACTAATACAATTATATTCAAGTTTCTAGAAAGGAGAGAAGTGCCATTAAGTGAAATATATCTACCAACTTGTGATCCAGTAGGAAATGCCACTGACAAATCTATTTTCTGGCTCATGTGCTCTGCTTGGAACAAATCCTGAAGCCAATTTTGACTTCCTGAAGGGTAAATGTTAAAGATCAAGGGCTAATATAGGGACAGGCCTTAAAATAGGAACTTGTTTGTGCTGATGGTTGTTCAAAGGTGTTTGCTGTACAGTGGTGATGTCTTGCATGGCAAAGAAATAGTCAATTAAAAATGTGACTTGTCGCAGCCCATAAAATATTCTCATTTGTTTAGAAGAGTTGCTATTAATGGCCTTTCAAAGAAGAGATCACCAGAGAGAAACATGAGAAAATATGTTGGAGATTTTATGTTTCGTCTAACTAGTGTTTATGAGCTTTATGTATATGTCTTTTCTTAAGCTGCAGAGTACATTGAAGCAATTGCCTTACCGCAATTGCTGAATAAAAATGCCCACTTGCATGTAGCTTTGTTAGAGGTTTTTGTAATTAGGTACAGTTTTGTGCCTGTCAGTAGTGACATGTCTCAACATAAGTGCTAGGATGTGACAAACAGGATAATGAAAAGTTGTTYTGAAGTCAGCTGTTTGAAACTGCTTTTCCCTAAGGCTCACAAGTTCRGAGCATTCTCAAGGTAGCCTTAATGTAAGTAAGATGTCTTGTACATAACATGCTGTTAACACTGTCCCAGTCATTGTAAGTAACAAGCTGCAGAAAAAAGGTAGAAAGCTGTGGGGAAAAGATCATTTAAATATTCAAAGGAAGCCTATGAGAAGTTCTGGCCACGCAGTGCTGAACGATGTGTTTCTGTTGACAGTTTATTTCAAGATACTCTTCATTTACAGCACTCCATGACAATTCCACACCCTTTGGAGATAACAGATGGAGCCTGGGTCTCTAGCCAGGGACTGACATTCACATGTAATGAGTTGAGTGTGTGCAAGGGGCTGGTGAGTCCCCTCTAGCTGAAATTCGAAGTCTGTCCAAACCCCTCATGGTGGATTCACTAACATACTTTGGGATGTAGTGAGCTGAAAGCTGGTAGTGTGGGCTCGGGACCTGTAAAGTGGCAGTTTTAATGAAGAATTATACAGGAAACTTCATTTTGTAGTAGTGTTTTTATCACTCGGAAAACTGTTCTGGATCCTCACTTTAAACTCTGGACCCTTTCTGTAAAGGATACAATTGACTGTGTTAGCCAAGGAAGCCTCCAAGGTAACAAGATAATTTTCTGCTTAGAAATAAGATTTCTTCCATGTTAATTGGTTTGCCTCATGATCCATAAATAGATCATTTTTACATTTTATACAGCAGAACACTGCCCACCAGCTGAAGCCCMAAATGTTCTGTTGAAACTCCCATGTTTTTTCTTGTAGAAAGTTTTTCATTCCCTCAAGGCTCTATCTTTAGGGTTAGTTCTCCCAGTCACCAGGGGCTTTGGACATTAATCAGTTACTACTTGTCATCTGCCCGGTGACATAGAGTGTGTGTTCTTCTACCCAGACCACTTTGTAATAAGTGCAGATAGCCTTCCTCATCTGCACTGAGAAAGATGGGATGAGTCGCACCTAGCAGCAAAAGGGGTGTCGTGAACAGAGACCACAGGGTAGTTCATCTATGGACTTGCCTCTTATCGGCTTCCACCCTCTCCAGTCATTAATTGTTGTGCTGTAGTGTCTTGGGTGGCAGTAAAACTCCTGCTTACAACAAAAYGTTGCACCTGAAAACCAAAGTCATTGAACAAGTGACTTAGGGGGAGGTTTTGTTCAGGAGTGAAATATTTGAAGAAAYATGATTTCAATGTTAATGGCTGCAAATCTGTAAACTACCAGTGGTGTTTCTTGTCTCAAATGGTACCATCTCTGAGGAACTGGTGACTGCAGGGACCCACTGTTGCCCTGGTTTGTGCTTTCCCAGGGATGCCCACCTTTGAGCACTGAAGTCCTGTTTTTCAGGTACCAGCAAGGTTCCCTTTCAAGCTCTAGCCCAAATTTTTACACTTGGATTGAGATTCACATCAGCAGCTTGACAGTCTCCAAAGTGACTTTGGGAGTGACGTTAAAGAGAATATAGCAGAGCGGCAAAAATACTTACTAAAACTTCAGCAAAGCACACAGATGTATTCTATTGAGCTCTTATTGTAATGCCTCCTCTAGATTTAACCTTGAAATTTTCTATCTGAGATTGGAAGGCTAATTTGTAGGATTGAGAGAGAGACTTCAATGACCTCTATCTTAACTCAGCTGTCAAGAAGACAAATTTACCCCTTTTCAAAATCTTTCTTATCATTTATCACCTCTGGTTTACTCTTGAGAGCTCAACAACTCCCTTGGAGTTACCTGCRAACACACAGCCTGTACACAATAAGGAGAAATTTGCTAAAATGTTTTTGGAAAAGCACAGAAGATTAAGTTATTTTTGGTAGCCTCTTGGTTCTCTTCAAAACTTTTTCCACCTCAAATTATAACTCAGTTAAAATACCCCCATCTACTTGAATTTTTGGTGCTCCTTGATCTGAATGGARTAGCTGTCAAACTAAATGCAATTAACCCTCTGAGGCCTGAAAGCTCGTATTAAGTCTTTCAGAGTCTAGGCTAGCAGAAGTATGTTGTTTAGTTCCACAGTTGTTGGGGCATCTATGGTTGATGACCACAGGCTATTGCTGTTTGGTGCAGTTAGTRTCTGGGACGGGAGGTAATTCCACTGTATCTGTTTCTTCTGTTTCTCCCTTACTGGTGATAATTTGTGCTCAAGAACGGTTCTTAATGGCTGCAAACTGTTTTGGTTTAATGCTTTTGTCTCTCCTCTCTCCTGACTTAGTGCCACTTAGCATCAAACAGAGTTTTTTTTCTCATAGAAGTGCATGGAATGGTGTGAGTATTGGGTTGTATGTGTGCAGTTTGTGTTCACTTTCTTAAACTAAGYTTTTGGCTCGTAGAGTTAAATTGTAGATTGTTAGCAGAATATTAGATGTTAGTTTCGATCTCCCTAGTGATACAGGCTTGCTCTTACTGCTTTGTGTTTCAACRTTATGTATTTGTTTCTGCTGTCAACGGTGAGGGTGGTTTGGGGAGGTTCGTTGGCATGCTCAGGCGCTGCTTTTTTGATGCATCAGAACAGAAGCTTGGAAAGACAGTGAGACTGTTCAAGTCTGAGAGACATTTTATCAGGAAAAATATTCTATGAGCAGTTCAAGCAGGGGGCGGGGAAGGACGAAATATTGTTGACAGTGCTGTAATTTTTCAACCTACTGCTGCAGACTGCATTTTGCAGTTTTTTTCTATGATTAAGTTTTTGTGGAATGCTTCTAACACTTGCACTGAAAAGTTGTCTGAGTGACTGCATTATCAGAGGATAACACTGTGTTGGTCCTGCTTGTTCTCAAATGTTTCCTTATTACACATCTCATGCTAAATTGGTTTCATTGGAGCTTCTTACACGAATAAATACTTGGCTGTTTAGGACCTGCTGTGGGTAAGCCCAGAGCATTCTGAATTTCATACTTGAGACCTTGGTCTTCCTCTGATGTTCTTATTTGGGCAATTGCTCTCAGTGAAGCTTTGCAATTGAAAAATTCTGTGTGAGATTCTAAAAGACAAAGGAAAAACAAGATGAGGAATCTGCTCTTAGGTTTGAAGGGAATCCTTTTTTTTTTTTCTCCCTTCCCCCAAATAAACTGCTGTATTTTGGAGGATGTGTTGTGCTCTAAGAGGTTATCTGCTGAGTAGGTATAGAAAGCTGTATTCAGAAAAGGCAAAAGACAATTTTTGTGAAAACGGAGTGTTTTCCCTCCTGCAGGACAGGAGAAATGCCCTTCTTGAAGCCCAGGCAAGCAACAGGTTGTGCTGCTGGGTCMAGGCGCCTCTTCTGCCTTGGTCTGAGGGGGGCAGCGAACAGGGAGCGGGAGAGTCAGCACCAATGTGAGTAGCTGAATAAAACGCTTAAAAACAAATTGTTGAAGGCTGCATTGCACAAGCCTGAGAGCAGCCTGAAGCACTGGGAGCGCCCTCTTCACTGGCGCGGAGCTCGTCGGGGCAGCTCCTTGTTGGTGGTGGGCCCTGGTGACAGGATGGAAGATGTTTAGGAGAGGTTTCTTTAACAACACAACATTAATAAGGGTTCTCTTTCTCTTCCCCAAAGAAGTGGGTTTGTTCTTTAATGAACTGTTTCTTCATTTAAGTATTGTCTTTTGATACGTCTTTACTGCTTTGAGTTTCTCTTTATTTTCCTAGTTTAAGGGCAACATAGTGATTGTGGTGAGAGTTTAACCAGACTTGTTGAGTAGTGAGATGTTTCATTACCAAGTAGATGGGCTAGAGTGCCAGGAAATTACTAGGAAAATTTCAAGATTACCAGGACAAATCTTGGCAAATCTTGATGTTAATAACATCAAGTGAAAGAAAGAAGCAGCTAKTCCTACAAAATTGGAATAGGCAATTCTTTCATAGGCCCTAGGTTRGTTTATACCTCTTATTCCTTGGAGCAGATGCGTAATCTAGTCTTAAAGGGATAGAAGCTGTCACATGTAGCAAGGAAAAGAGTTTTGCAGCATAAATCAGTTGTGTGGCAGTCCACAAGCAGGAAACAGTAAATCTCTTGTAAGCACCAAGAAATGACCATTCCTGGGATGCCTATGGATTCCTTGCAACTTCAGCTCCTGGGGCTGATGTAGATTCTGAATAAAATTTTTTCCATCAGCTCCTGAGCATTGGAGTGTTTTTACATTTTTACATCCTCAGATGAGTATATATCTAGAATGTATGTTTAGAAAATCRTCAAATGGCTTAAAAACAACAATACCCATTTCTAATCTCTATAGTTAATTCTAGTCAGAATTAACTACAAACAGAAGATTTAGGAATGTTTTCTTGCTTGCAGTTTGTGAGTGTTTTCAAGAAAATGCTGTGCTCTAGTGAAAACCTAGCAGTTGAATTTTCATATGTGTGCACATAATCCACTCAAGCTATTCCCTCTTCACCTCATTTGACTCTATTCCCTCCTTCCACTTAGGAAATTCAGTGTACCCTAAGACCCAGATAGGGATGATCAATCATGTTCAATATTGGGTTACTYGCAGAAGAGAGTCATTACCTTTAATGTGTAATAACTGTGCCATGAAGATAATACAATAAAATCCAAGAAATGTAATTTAGAAAGGCTTCTTGTTCAAGTTTAAAAAAAAAAAGTTATAATCCCATCCTTAGGGTCATGGAAAACCTTGTTTGTTTTCTTCCCTCCACATTGTTTGTGCCTTTTGAGGTTTCTCGTGGCGTAAYGCATCATGTGCTTGGATGGTGTCTCAGTGTGTGTGGCTCTGCTGCATTTGGCTGTTTCTGTAGGACTGCTTTGTGCTGTAGTGTCGCTGCTGTCTGCCCAGGAAGAGCCGGGGATTGTGTGGGCCTGGGATTGTGGTGGTTCTGCTAAAATCTTAGAATTGAATGAATCATAGGAAATGCAACAACACGGTGCTCCTTCAGCATGAAGTCTCCAGTCAAGCACGAAGCTAAACTGGTGTGACACGACGCTGTCACCCCTGCTGTAACTTTGGCTTTGGTCTGTGGCTTTGCGTGGCTCTCGGCAGAAGGGACCGAGGCTGTGCCAGTTGTAAAGGGTGGAAAAGGAGTGAGGGGATACACGGCAAAGGCAATTTCTCAAATATCTCTGCTTTGGGAAAGGCAATGCAGTCCCAACGTTTCCACCAGTCTTTTGTGAGTGGCCCAGATCTGCCTGGATTTATCGTTTCACAAACTCTTCATTTTTCCTGTCTCTTTTTGCTGACAAACAGTGGTGAGGGCAGCTTCTAGCTCTGTACCTTGAGACTTTTGCACAATTTCTACACTCCTACAGAAGTAGCCTGTAGGTATCCCTGCCTGAAAGGGCAAATCTGCTTCTTAAAAGCACGCACACGACATCTCCGGGGGATTTTTTTAAAAGGCTGTCACTCCACTGTGCGGAAGCCGTAGTGAATGCAAAGTGCTTCATGGGAGGTCAGGACACCTGATTTTGAAGAGGGGAAGAAGATATCCTGCACTCCAGTTACACTGGTGTCCGTGTTTCTAAATTAGGAAGTGGTGTGGGTCTGGGGTGTGGATGGTGCTTCCCCTCCTTTCTTGTGCATGTGTGTGGGGGGAGATTGGTGAGTTTTTTTTTTTTTACTAAATATGTTTTGTTACTAGCCCAGGTTCCTTCTGGAAGTTATTAACCTTCATGTTAAGGTTATGATGGTGGTTACACTTGTTCAAATGTGTGTTTTGATCTATGTATCCCCTCCMCAAATTTCTCCAGTGTGCTTCAGCATAGCTGCCAGAATTATTTTTTCCTTAATTAACTCTCTAAACAAATGCTTACCTTTCCAGGATATTTGGGAAACTGCTCAATTCTGTCTTAGTTTTTTCCCCCCTTGCTGGTATTTCTGTAACAGGCTGGCTGCGGTTCTCCTTACAAACGCAAACTGAATAGCAGCAGGTTCTGCAGCTTCAATAATTCTGGTTTTCAGCGGGTAAGATTTTGATATTAGAGTAGCTTCCGTGAACTGTTCCCTGTAGAATTAGACTACAATCTCCTGTTGACATTTGTGTCCTTGCAATGATGTTTTGATGTTAAGCTTTCAGTTTGGAATCTGTTTCCTCCTGCTTTTATTTCCAAGTGTATCTAGGGGAGCAAAGCAGCYTTGTTAGCTAAAGAAGCTTCTTCCTTGGAGGTTTTCCTTTATTCCCTTTAGGTGTGTATTTGCACATGGGCAACCATGCAAAACAATAAAATCGGCCAACTGACCTCAAGTCTCTTTGCATYCCAAACAGTAACTTAGCAGTAACTAGTTGGCAGTACTGGTTCTCTGCCTTAACGACAGAAGTTCTGGGAGGGAAAGCTAAGCAAAAGCCAACAAACCAATGGAGAAATTTGGCTTAGAGAAGGATACTGGGCAGGAACRCAGCACCAGGTATGGCAGCTAACCAAGCTTATTGCCAGTTCTCCTGTGGAGACCTTGGTTTGGTTGTCTGGGATGTCTGAGATGCTCCAGTCCTTCCTAGTGCAGCCTAGGAAAACTCCTAACGCTTCCTGTACTGTCTTGCCTACACAACTCACTGCCTGTGTTTGAAACTTGATGTTTCAGCAGGTAATAGAAATCCTGTTTCTTTTAGCAGTGTACTTCAGAATGGTGACAGAAATTTGTCGGTTCACTGCATATTCATTTTCTTTTCTAACTATCTGCATAAAGAAAAAATAGGGAGTATCCCTTGTCTTCCCGCAAACCTCTGGAGAGAAACAAATCCCCATCAGAAGTAAAGGCAGATGAACATGCGGAAATATTCTGCTCTTCAAGTTTATTTCTTTCCACGTAAATCATGCCACTAATACTTGAAATGACCTTGCTTGTACTTTTTTCATGATACTGGTGTGGCATTTGTCTCTGGACACTGAAATAATCTAGTTAACATGCTCTGCTGAAGTGTAACATCCCTTTCAAAACCATATATGTAACTGTTCTCGGAAGCCCTGTTGGAAATTCCTGCACATGATTGCTCCTGCTGGGAATGCTTAAATATCAGTCTAGTCAGGCAGCAGAAGGCATCTCGAGTGAGTTTTCTAGCCAATCCCTATTTGCCAACATGAATCACAACTTGAGTCTCTGAATATAGCAAATAACGTGAACTCATGATGATTATCTTGTGGAGCAGGAATCTTGATAGTGCACCATTGAAAAAATTCTAAAAGCAAATCTTGTTTGATTCAGCCTAGAAAAATGAGAATTTTTCAAATTTCTTCTGCTGTCAATCTGTCTTGAATTAATAGTAAAAATTATCTAGGGACAATTAGCTGAATTACGTTTGATGGATCCAATTTGACATTGCATACTATTAAATACCTTTTCCTAATACTGCACCTATTTCTAACCAGTCACAGTCATATTTCTAACCTTTCTAGCTATAACAAAATTTTACTGAAAAGTCCAAGGACTAAACTTTGCTCTTCGTTATGATAGAGTAAATGTGATAAAACAGAGATGGTAAATCTGCGTGCACATGCCTGTGACCTGATAGCGGGTTTTGCTCAGCTCAGAACTGCACCTGAACAAGAGCGCTGGAGTTGGGATTCGTGCTGGGTGTCTGTGCCCAACTCGTGTTGCTGCAATCCTGGCCGAGCCCAGAGGAGGGGAGAAGCCGAGACAGTTCTGCTCTGCAGAGGTGGGAACGGGGCTGAGGATAACCCTGCACTTCTTATGAGGATGTTGTGAAATTCTACCTGCTACCCACCTACCTGCTGGCTTATACCCACTAACCTTACTTGCCAAGGAACTATGKCACTGTGGCTGTAGTCACAGATCGTTTCAGTGCTGGCTCTGCCTGTGTGCAAGTTGGAGGAAAAGATGCCATCTAGTGCATCCTCCAGCTCTTCAGACTAGTTTAACTATTGTTACGATTTCTTTTCTTTCATATTAAGCTGTCAACCAGCTGAGATAGCTGATCTTCCTCTGAACAAGTGTCTGCTGAAACTGGTTGGAGAGCCCTGCATCTGGACAGATGACTGGTCCCAAGGACCCCAACACACAGCATAAATGGCACAGGGAATGAGAAGCAAAAACCTTTTGATGGAGTTACAGGCTGGTGGGAGGTGATGTGAAAAAGCTTAATCTGAGAACAAACCATGCAGCCAAGAATACAATTTTCTGCACCCTGAGTTCTGGCTCACAGCATCTTCCTGTGGAGGTTGCTCTCTAAGCCGTGAGTTCTCCAGGGAAACTGGAGTGCAACCACAGACCACAACTCGTTATCACTACAGTAATTTAGGAGCAGCTTTCTCCATTTCACTGCTGCTGCTCTGAGAGACGGAAATACCAAGCGCGATACGTTCTCAAAATGCCTCTGAACTGTCTGTGGCAGTAGCTGCAGCCTTTAGGCATCCAGCCCCCGTTTTAGCCCTTGCTTTAATTAGACCTGGAGATGATGTGTGTAAACAGTTTGGATTTAAACCATTATTAACATAATGAGAGTAACTGTGCTTTGCTAAAGAATGCCAGTCTGGAGCTATGCCATTTTGTGTGCTATTGGAGRATTTGCTCAAAATAGCTTGAAAACTGTCACACTGGTTTTTAATTTTCTTTAAAAGCTATTTTAACTTTATTAAGGCAGATATTATAAAATAAGTTTCCTTAAAGAGACTCGCATCTTTTGTTTTCTTTAGGCTGCTGCCTGTCATTTTAAAACTGCATGAATATTCGCATGGATTTTGTTGTGGCTTTCTGAAGTATATTTTCAGTGAGTTTTATACTTACTGTGAATGAACCTGCACAACAAAACTAAGATTTGAGTAGAAATATATAGCCCTCTGTGTTGCTCTGTGCTCATGTGCATGTGTTCGTGAGGTTTTGTGGTTTCCTCTGAAATGGGAGCTGGAAGTAGGACCGTATGTTCTCCTTCTGTAACTCAGCAGCAAGGTGTCAGACAGGAGAGCCTGGGAAACTGGGAACCAAAATACGTCCCTGAAGGGAGAGCGGATCTAGATTTTTGTTCTCTTAATTTTCAGTGCCTTTTCACTCCCCCTCTCTTTTCTTTTGTTTTAAAGAAATTACTCTGTTTACTGTTCCCAGAACTTCACGCAAGAGGAGATTAGCCCAGCTGGAGAACTGCTAAAACATCAAATCTGTCCAGTGTTCACAAGAGCAGGTCGTCTGGGCTTGTGTTAAAATGACACAGAAATCTTAATCTTAAAAGTATCCTTACCCCAAGAGTTTGGCTTTGGGTTCCTAATGGATCTGAAATGGCTTGGACAAAACTGGTTTACTTCCAGTTTTCTGTTTGCTTTGGGTTCAGTACTCAGTGCTAGTTAAGATGTACACTTGGAATAACAGAAGTGGCGGCATCTGCAGCATCAGGACACGGGGGTGCAGTGTCCTGTCATCCAAGACAGCCCCAGAAAGCTGAACTGGTTGCCTGATTTTTTACACTATTCGATATCTGTGACTAGCTATGTCAAATTATGCATGTGCACAAATGGGTTCTGCTAAGCTCAGTTTATTATTTCTATGCAGGTCTGTGCGATGTGTTAGTTCATTGTCTTAAGATCACAGATCTAAAGCATATTGAGCATGTTAAGCATGACAGGGTAGTGTTAACACTTTTTCCTTTTTTCTCTCTCTTTCTTTTTTTCCCTCTCCCTCCCCTTCTCCCTTTGCTTTCATTCGGTGTAGATCTGATGGTGCTTCCAGGGCTGTGGTTCTCCCAGCGCTCATTAGTGGTTCGAGGGAGCTGTGGGTTGGGTGGYGCGGCCTGTCCCCAGGTGCCCTTCACGTGAAGGGAGAGCCACAYGGCACTGGGCTGGGCCGCGAGGAACCGGGATGGAGGGGCAGGATTTCTGCCCTAGGAGCTGGCGGGGGCTGCGTGTCCAGGCCCCCGGGCAGCCCCGGCCTCCCCGCGGGAAGGAAGCCCTTGTCAGGCTTTGCTGCACAACGCTTGGTGTTCCCACAGCAGGGCTTGTTCCGGGGAGCTTCGCCACAAGATTTATTTGCGCCGTTAACCGCTGTGATGAAGGTGATCCCTGAAGTCTTCAGCACAAGCCGGGTAACAGATGACTTTGTCACGTCACTATATTGGATCTGTTACAAGCAAGTGATGTATGRCTTGAGCAGATCAGCTTTGGGATTTTTGTTCTCTCGTAGTGGAAATACTGTTGCACCAGATCATTTAATAGGAGAGACACAGAAATATGCACCGTGCATCTAGGAGCGCACAGTATGTGTGGATTGCTGAAAATGGTCTACCTGAGGTCTAGGTTTTCATCTAAACCTGCTGATGGGGGTGTTCTTAAGTAGGGGAGGCAGAGGAGAGGCTTGTCATGCTTTTGGGGTTCCAGTAACCCCCAAGTTCATTTCTAATGGAGCCCTGTTGTCCGCCTGAGCTGGTGGGTCTGTTTCCTCTGAAGTGGTAGGGCCAGAGCTACCTATCCTGTGTTTCTTGGTGGTGACTGTTTTGTACTGTACAYTGAAGGGATCTGCGGTGTGGGAATGAGCACTGGTCTGGTTTCTGGTGTTGCGTAAAAAATGTGACAAAGCAAGAGCTTTCGGGTGCTTTTTTATGTGCACATAAGAGCTTTTTAAAGGAATTTAACAGCATAATGCTATTTTGTGCCTAACTCCTGATGGCCGTGCTTCATACCAGCTGCATTCCCAGGGTTAGTTCAGGGTTTTCTGCATGAGTCAAAAGGGTCCTGAGGTTTAGGGACGTTGCTGAAGTTTGGTTGTTTGGGTTGRATCTTAGTTGTCACTCTTGGTATGGGCTGGGAGTAGGGATGTGCTAACACTGCCTTAGCAGAGACCCCAAGAGGGGAGAAGATGAAAGGCGCCCTGGGGCGGTGTGATGCCGTTCATCGATCAGCAACAACATGACGCCTGCCGAGACCCCCTGCTCCCAGGGACGACGTCAGCAGGAAAAGACACCCGGGCTCTGCTCGYAAGCAGATGTGGGGATGGCCAGATAACTCTCCTCCTCCTCCTCTTATTTCCCTTTTGTTTTGACAAAGAGGAATGAGTTGTGGTGGGAAATTTGGGATTTATTTCTCCCCCTCCCCCCAGTRGTGCTGTTATAGTTGGTAGGTGCGAATTTGGCCCCTGGATCTGTTCCTTCTCAGCCAGGGTGAAAGGCAASAGCGTCTGGCAGTTCCAATGTAATTAATTGTGGTTCTCTTCTCGCGGCAGTTTGTTGGAATTTTAATGGTTTCTTCGCTGAGGAAAGGGAAGAGGTCTCTTGATTAATAAGAGCAAACTATTTTCTTATGGGATTAAACTTGGTAGGGTGTTTGTGGTACCAATTTTGTGTTCCTTTTGGAACGGGCGTTGTTTTCCTTGTTCGCCTGACTGATCCAAGGGAACACAGCAGGGCGATGTCTGYGCGCCAGACAAGCAGGGTTTGTTCTTTGATTTGTACCAGAAATATGTATTTATTGCTTGAGTAGAAACAATTAAAGCATCTGATCTGCTTACAGATTCATCATCAGGCTTTTTGTCTTTTCCTTGATGAAGCGAAGCTTGGAGTAAACAGACGGTATCATGGGAAAGGGAAAGAGCATAGTTTCTGGTAGGAATCAAAATATGGCTTAATCTTGTAGTCTTTCTATTTCTGTTTTAATTCAGTATTGCATTCAGGGAACAAAATGAGCCTTCCTGTAGATTATTCATCACCTGTGATTTTCCATAAGCATTTCTCAAAGTCTCCTGGAGTAGCTGTTTTTGTTTCCCATATCAAAGGAAGTGAGATCAAATCCTGTTATGGAGTTCTTTTCCACCAGGTTAGCCGAGCTAGCGCATTTKACAGCAAGTTTAGGGGGACTGGGAAGAAAAAGCACATCCTAAATCATATCTAACCAGTTCTTCGCCAAAGGAACATTTGAAATGCAGTCGTGTCTTGTTGAGATGAAGTAAGAAGAGGCATYTTAGCAAACACAGTTTGCATTAGCTATTGCAGACCTGGTCATGCTTCTGTGCCTATGTAAACACATGCCCTACCAGCACCCTGTAACCTGCAGCACGAGCCAAGTGCCCCGTATGAGCCGAGGCCTGAGGGTGCCCAGGCCCTTTGGTGCTCCCTTGCACCTTGCTCCCCTGAGGGGCAGCAGTGCCTGTGCGACAGGGCCCTGCAGCTGCTGAAAGGCTTTTCTGAGCCCACTATGTGTGGGACGGTGCCATCCCCACAGCCTGCTCTCCTTGGGAGTGTTCACATGGCTGGCGCGGAGACGTTTCCCTYGGGTATCTGAGGGAAATGGAAGCTGCGCTTGAGAACTAAATGTGTTGTCAGGGCATTCAGTAAAGTACATTCGTGACCAAAGAGGGTGGAGTGGCCCGCCTGAGCGAGGCCGAGCACCCGCTACCAGCCTTTGGAGTCTGTCCTTTCCCAGCGTTTTTTGCACGAGGGGATGCGCTTTCCCTGAGCGCGTGGGCAGCAGATGATGCTGCTTTGCCGTTCACCAGCAGTATCCCAACATGAGGATGAGAGCAGAGACTAGCATCTGGATTGCCTATTCCCTCTGCAAATCCCAAACTGTTATGCCCAAGGCTTGGGGGCCTTGGAGAGAGCTGAAGGCTGGGAACATACGTTGTTTAAAATATCCAGCTGTTTCTCTACAATTCCGCTGAGGAATTCTCATTTTCCCAGCTTAGCAGTGACACAGGGCTGTTCTTCACACCAGCAAGGTGAAACTCTTTCTGTTGGTTGAACGTGCTTTTGTCATTAGCATCAGTGGGAATTTTATCCTTGGCTTGAGTGGGGGTGGATTTGCTGTGTCCTTCTAAAGATCTTGTCCTCTACAGAGAAAAGAGCGGCTGCTTAGAGTTGCCTGTGTCTCGCTGCTTTTATACCATTATTGTGATATATAGCTATGAACCAAGCTTAACTGGCCAATAAAACTGGGTTTACAGCTGCTTTTTTGAGTGATGTGCCAGCAAAAATGCTTAAAATGGTTGGGCTTGCTCCTCTTCAGATACTCAGCATTGTTTGTGAAACACTCGGTGGAGAACTGGAAGGCATGTGACAGGACAGGCRTATGCTGCTTTTCTCTTGACCAGACCACAGTATGGAAAGTGTACATTTAGGCACAAGTTTAAAGGAGCCCTGGCTGAATGGAGGGATGTATACAGGGTAGGGGGGTGAGAGTGCAGCTTGGTGAGCTGTGGGAAGCTTGTTGACTTTTCCCCATGGTTTTGCCCCTTCCTGATGTCCCAGGGCTAGTGCCAGCCCCCCACTGGCTGAGGTCGAGACCCAGCCGCAGCTGGGGGGCTGTGTATGTGGAAAACGGGGGCCCTGTGGGGGCCCTGATACAGTTTGTAAAGCCTTTCCTTTAACTCAAAGGTGATGATAATTTATCATTCTTTTGCAAAGCAGAAGCCACTTGTTAGTTTAGCTTACAAGAAGAACCCTCTGAGGCTGGCTGCCAGATAAATCCTCTGCAAAAAAGAACACTTTACGATCATCTTTCCCTTCCAAAAGGGTGTTTCTGCACTGGTATTTTCCCTGCTCGCTGAAGAGGCAGTCAGTAGCCCCCAGCTGTGAGGATGCGAGTTGGGGATGGTGGCGCTGGGAGCGTGTCCCTCTGGTTCTGTGCGGCACAGGTCCCTCTGGGGCAGCGGCACTGCTGCCTCACACGGGCAGAGCTGCTTCCCTTGAGCGCGGGTGGCTGCCTCGGGGTCGCTGCGGGAGAGGGGGATGAACCCCCTGCCTCAGGGCTGGGAGGCTGCCGTGGCCATCGCTGCCTCCTGGTTGCCTTGCAGAACAGGGCAACTGCAGGTGTGACCTGCTGCATCTAATGCAGCCGGACTCTGGATTGTGTGTTTCTTCTTGCTGGTGTATGATGTGCTGACATTTGATGTAAATAGTAGCCTGTTTAACTGACGGAGACTCCGTGTCTCTTGGTTATGCCACTTGCTCAGCTTTAGTAGAAGAGAAAGAAAAAAGTCCTTTTTGGACACATGCCAGGCATAACAGCCAGCCATGAAAGCAGCTTGGCACCAATGACTGAGGGTTTTCTTCTTTTTCCTCTGTATTTTGAGGTTTCTTTATTGTAATGTCTTTTGTGCTCTGTAAGATAATTACTACACTAACTTTGTTAAAGAACAACAAAAAAGGAAAATCGACACAGTGTCTCCGTTTAACGGGATTACAAGGAACAAGAGCATTTCCTTTCTGTGCCTGCGAGCGCTCTTTTCAGCCCACTCCTCTGCCCACTCAGCAAGGACAAATCAAAGAACATCTGTGGGGCCTCATGTGCTCTCCCCACATCTAATCCCCAAGACATCTCTCTCGACCCCTGGGAAGGAGCTCCCTGCTGCRAGGCCGTTGATTGCTCTGCGGAAATCGCTTTGTGCTCCCGAAGTCCAGGGCAAGCTCCCCACCATGAGGGGAGAAGGCAATTGGAAACAAATTGAGGTTTTAGTGATGAATCATAGAGAATAGGTTGGTGAGTTTCCATTTTGATTTCCCTCCCTCTCTCCTTCCCTTTCCCCAGCTTTTTGTAGTTGCTATTGCCATGCCCAGCTGGGATTCGTCTGGCGCTCAGCCCACTGCAGGAGGTATCACTAGAGCCAGAGAAATGACTTGAGGAGGCTTCCAAAGACCGGGAAGAGATTTTTTCCAGCGAAACTGCTTCTCCTCTTCATCCTTGTGTCCTCTCCTTTGCTCTCATTTGGTACCTTGAGACGTGTGTTTAATGCCATGTACTAGTATGGTGGTCTCACAGCCAGTATATTCCAATCATGATTCATCAAGGCCTTTCTCATGGTGCTCTCCACCATTCTGTGGTAAAGTCCTTGTTTTATGAGTACCTCATTTCCTATGAAAAGAAACAAGCCTGTGACTTGGTACTTGCTGTTCATTATATTGTCTTCTCCTAGCTCCTAGTAGTAGAAATATACTCCACTCCTCCCAAACTGTCAGGTGCATTCTGCTGTGAGGGTGAGTTACTGAAGAATTACATGTAGTTTGGGAAATAGCACCCGCCTGTAGAAAAGGAACACCTAGGAGACGTAGGCCAAGCTTCACTATCACTTCAGCATGCTCAATGCAAGGGTRTTGTAGCACTATAGAAAACCTGAGCGGTTGTTCTTGCCAACTAGCATCAGCCTTGTATTAGGCAAGTGCTACTACAGTCAATGCTGCCTGGTCTTCACACCAGTAATAACTGAATTAATAGGGAGCTATAGGTGCTTGCTGAAAGTAAAAAGTCTGCTACTGCTGAGAATTGTTCTGTGTATTCAGTAGCAGACAAAGATGTTGTCATTAATGATCATCTGTGGGGTAGGAGCAGGGAAGGGCCAGTACTGGTCCGAAATGTGGTGTGGAGCAGGAGTAGGTGCATAGGAAGGTGACTAGAGCAAGTTCTTCATCTCTTTGCTCATTCTCTTTCATGGAGCTTGATGTTTAGCTGATCTCTCCAGTCATGTGAATTCCTACTTTGGCATCCTGCCTTTAAGGGTGATCTAATCCTCTGGTGAGCTGAACTTTCTTCAGATCTCTATCAATACTGTGGTTGTCTGAGATGTGCGAGGGCGTTCATCTCCTGGAGCCTAATCTCAAAGGCTTTTAGAGCTTTAACTGTATCCTGAAAGGACGTTGGAACTGGGTACTGCTGCGGCACAGGCCTGGGAGAGGATTCYTGGTCTGTGGGGCTCCCGGTGCACCTGTGGGCTCCCTAATCTCACTGGGAGCAGGGAGCGCTGGGTGGCTGATGGAGGAGGAATGGGCTGGCTGCCCCTCTGGCTTTTTGTCTCTGCCTGGATGCTCCACAGAGCAGTAACAAACGAGAGATGCAGGAGGCCGGGCGAAGGTGGTGGCTGCGCCGGCGGGGTGGCGCGGCTGCCCGAGGGCCAGCGCGTCGGCACAGGCTCCGAGCTGAGCAGCGGGCTGCCCATCACGGGGTGGGGGGGGGATCCCATGATTGATGCCCTTTGCAGGCCCCTTCCTCATACCGGGCTGAGGAGGCACCAGGCCACTGGCTGCTGCGCCCACATCAGCAAACCCATCATGCCAGGGCTCTCTGTGGTCACCAGGGAGGGATGGGTCTGCTGGAAGGTGGAGATTTTAGAGCAGCCTGCTAAGAAATGGTTCACCTGAGCTGTCACCTCTGYGGGCTGGGGTTCGGGGTTCCTGGCATGCCTGTGCTGGGGAGCCCAGCGCCTTCATCCAAATTTGCTGCGTGAGCCTAGGCTGAGCATGGAGTGGCCACGTTTTTGCCACCCTGAATACCTGTGCTGTTGACATTCAGATGGCAGCAATATCTCACCTTTGTTGCTGTGAGTCACTATGAATAGTGGGTGGGGTGTATGTGTTGAGACAGATTTGCCTGAATTGTGATCAGGTGTTGTGGGGATGGCTTTGCCTTCTACACCTGGGTTGTAGGGGGTTGCTGCTGAACTTGAGTTTGCAAGGTAGGTGAGGAGAAGTGGGTGCTCAGTGGCTTTCAGAGCATCAGGCTAGTCCTGTTCTTATCTGTCTGCAAATGGGAGCTGAAGTTCCAGTGTCTGAGGGCCCATCCCAGGAATGATGCTAGAGCTGAAGCAGTTTCCTTGCACCTAAGAAAGGTGATAGATGGTTAAACCACTGCTCTTCAAAACAGGTATGAGAGCAAGGCAGGGATGTGCGTTGTGTGCAAGGATAAACCCAGGAAAATTCAATCCGTAAACAACAGGAAAGGCCAATTCCACATTGTGTGGAACTGGGATTATCTGATAAGTTTTAGCCATGCTAGTCTGTAAACGGCTGTGAGTTTTCAATTATTATTACTATTTAATTATATCCTTATGTAACACCTATACAATTTAACATMATCTCTCCTCCCTTCTCCTAGGGAGCCATGAGCATTTCATATGTCAGATTTGCAGTGAGGTTGTCCTTGACTTCAGAGTCTGAAATTCAGAATTCTGCACTTGGTTTTGAAGGTCCTCGCTGCTTACACGATAGGAACTTAATTTTAGTAAAATGAAATGAGTAATTAGTAAAATGAATTTTCAATTAATGAGCAGCAAACAAAAGAACAGAAACACTTGATTTTTCTTCTTTTTTTTCAGTATTAAAAGAATAGTGTTGCAGGCATAGCTGAGGACAAGAGATGACCTCAGCATCTGGAGTAGAGGGGGCTTCTGCCTGGGCGCTCAGTTCAATCTGGCTGTGCTCCCCAGCTGCCTCTTGGATATAAACAAGGTTGTATTAGTGGTGGTGGGTTCATGCTGCCGTGACAGAGGCTGTGGTCTTTCTCCTGTGCTTATTGCTAATTACCTGGAGCACAGGAGCTAGGCTGGCTGGCCATCCTTCGTATTTTCCAAACTCTTTTGCCAATGCGAAGTTCAAGACTGCTATCCAGCCTGTGGACTGAAGTAATGAGGGGGAAAAACAACCCTGAAATTAGAAACGTGGTGTTTCCCTGCCATCTCCAAGGTGTTGCACTGCTTTTCAGGCTGATGTTGGTTATCCTGAAAACTTCTGGAATACTCTGAGCATTTAGGGACCTGATAAGAGCACCAAGTTGCATAGCCACAGGCCATTTTTTTTTTAACTGAGTAATAAATGGAGTTAGCTAGTTCAGGCAATGAGAGCTAGCAGGTAGAAGCCATATATTGCTTCTTTGCATAAGCTTTTGAAAGGTGCTTGCCTCTCTTGATTTCTGTTGCACAGTGYTGCATGGTCCTTTGCAGCACAAATACCTGTGGTGAGCCCCACTGTCCTGGATTGTTTTTCAAAATGAAAGAGATAGCATCAGATCTGGAATGAAATAAATTGGTATAGTCCTTTGACTTCAGCTTGTGCTAAGCTAACGCCTAAAGCTTTATCCAAACTTCTTTAAAGCAACCTCTGGAAGAAGGTGGCATGCTGTTTTTTCTATATTGTGTCATTTTAAGGGACTCTCTGAATGAAATGACAGTTTGTTTCTGCATTACCTTTGAGGTTGCTTCTGCATAGGTATCACTAGAAATGACATACCACGGCCCTCCTTCAGGGATGGTGCAAGCCGAGCTGGTCAGGACAAGGTGGTTGTGCTTTTATTGTGCTCTCTGGGTGCTCCAGGAGTTCCAGGCCYGGCCATCTGCACAGGGAATGCATGCAGGTGAACAACCAGCAATTCCCATGGTTTGGTTTTTCTTTRTGGAAAATGGCTTTAGACTATTTTTCAGTATTTTAGTTATTTTTCATTAAAATATTAATTGCAGTATTGTGTTCATTCAAGCCATTTGATAATTTTAGGATATTTTTTTATATTCATCAGAGTAATGCACCATCTTCCAAATGTGACTCAGAGCAGGAGGAAGTAAACTTTACAGGCTTAGATATGCTCTTAAAGTAACCTKTCTTCCTCCTCTAACTATAATGTGAGCCTAACCTAGCTAAAATGACACTGGGGTGCCCCATCTTTGCATATCCTGTTTTCATGACTTTATGATGCTGTCCAAATGCCATTCAGGTATGAACTGAAATCAATGTTTCGAGGTCATACTGACTCTTTTAATGCCTAGTGGTGGCATTTGTCATATTCTAGTGTGAAGTTCTTGGCTATAGTGCTGTTGCACTGAGGGACTGCTGGTACTATCTGTTGTGCCTTTTTAAGGATGTTTGCAGGTGGCTGAGTCTTGCACAGGTGAAAACAGGGGCAACAGAAGTGTAAGGGTCACTAAATCATTCAACGTGATGCTGACATGTGAGTGTGGCCAATGACTGCTAAGGGTTGGACTGTCACGGTGTGAACTAGGGCTGCCTRCGGACTTGGTGCTGATTCTCGCAGCATGTGCTGCACCAGGAGAAACTGTTCTCAAGTATTTGCCTTTTAGTAGCACTTACACTGATAAAATAAAATCATATCCGCAAACAGGCAGACTTGGCCTTGAGGGATTGCGAAATGAAGGAGCCTGTCACAAGTTTCAGGTTAGGAACGTTAATACTTTCTACTTTGAACTTTTTCATGTAATGGATGGGGGAGTCTTCATCAATAACAGCTTCACCTTTCTGACTGTTTTGGTTTTCTTTTCCATTTATTTCAACTTCCTACATCAGTTTTACTCACTCTTGCTTATTTTTTTTATTTCTTGCTCTGTCTCTGTTCTTATATTAATAACCTGCTTCGTAAGATGCTATAAATCTTACTTAAGGTGGAGAAAAGAGGTATCTCATGAGTTCAGTGAAGTGGAGGGGAAAAAGCTGTATTCCATACAAGTGCTAGATGGTAGCACAGTGAGTTTGACCTTCTARTGAAGTTAAATGCTCCAAAATATTGGGCTTGAAGCCTCTTGTTTTGTATGGGTTTGGTCTTTGTTTCCTCATGTCCTGAGTCTTGTGTGACGAGTCAGTGATTTGTCACACGTAGCAGTGATTTGTGTGGTAACGTGGGAGAGGAGAACTTGCAGTGCGTGCTCGCTAGTCTGTAGATTTGTAACACTTAAGAGTGTTCTCACGTGAGATCAAAGCAAGGAAATAAAGCTTTTTTGTATGGTTTACTGTTTGTTTTGTTTTCAATTTCCGAATTTGACAATGATCTCTGTACTTTATGGAAAATACCTTGGGAGCCAGGAATCTGTATCTTTTATTTATGTATGGTTTCTGATCAAATATGCAGTCTGGTCTGAGTTGCGCCGTATTTGGACTTAGCATAACCAAAAGACTGATTAAAATTGTCATTCAAAACTGAAGCTAYGAGCTTACTCTTCAGAGTGAAACTGCAAAAGCTGCTTGTTCTTGAGGGACACAGAGCCCTTGTATGTTCAGCTTGAGACTGAGTCACWGTGAATTCATTGCGAGGCTCCCTGCTTCCTGCTCCACGTGCAGAGTCATTTCTTTGGCTTGTTTTTCCTCCAACAACTACAGTTGTGGTTGACTTGTGCTGATGTAAATACCTGGTCTATCAGAAGGAGTGCTGATACTGTATTTCATGTACTTCTCCATCTGGCAGGAGACAAAAATTACCAGCATTTAATTTACAGCTTGAAGATGCCTACAGCTGGTGCAATTTGGAGGAACTTCTGCAGAACAAAATCCTCCCTTTCATAATGGCTGCTCGCTAGCGTTTTGCGCAGGTTAATGCGCTCAGTTATTAATGGTGCTGCTGCTTCTCTGTAACTTCAAAAAAAAATCATCTATTAAAATCTTTGTTGTGCTCGCAGCTGGCAGGAGGCTGGGGAGAATTTCCGTGAGTAAAACTTTAAAAATCTTCAGCAGCCGGTACTTTCAAAGTTTTGGAGACTTTCAAGCTGTGCCCCAGTTTAGAGGTTGATAGACTTGATGGGAGCTGTTTTGAAGAAGCAGATGCTGAGAAGAAGCAAAAAAATGTTAAACTGGGTGGTATTAACAACCTGCTCGGATATCTGATCAAAGGTGGTTTATGAAGGAAGGAGAGCCTAATAAGAGAAGGCTGCAGGACTTAGCTCTTCTCTTTGTTCCTTTCTGAAAAGGGAAAATAAAACATTCAGAAAGGAACCTCATTTTTTTCTGATTTAAACTGAGTTCTGTAATTTTGTCCTGGAACATGCTCTTTTCCCCTTTGCAGAGTAAGAAGGGGCAAGGAAGCTCAGTTGTTCTGCCTGCCCCTCCTCAGTGCAGTGTCTGTGCTGCAGTCCTTGATAGGAGTCTGAAGTGCCATCACATGCCCAGCAATGCTGTGCTTTATGGAAGACTTTTTTTAATTCCCAAAAGGCTGCAGCCAACTGCATGTATGTTTGTGTAGTGCTTCAAGAGTGAAGGCAGAGAGAAAAACCTGGGGACTTTGTGAGGGGAAGAGCTGAAAGAAGGGCAGCCTTGGAGCTTGGGCGTAAGGGAAAGAGCAGGCCTAAGAGCAGGACCGGGCTCTGAGCATTTAAAAGATGCAGAACAACTTAAACACCTAAAAACCTGCTCTTATTGCCGGGCTGCGATGCCAGTTGTTTATGCTCAGAGGCAAAAGGTTGAATTCTTTTCTTGTTCTTGTAAGGTTTAGTTTCTTTGTGTTAGTATTTCATATTTAAAAACAGGACATTAATGTGGTTCAAATTAAGATAATCTGAGGTTTTGTGTAGGTGCTTGCTAATAAACATAATCAAGAAAAGATGTTATGTGGGGCACAGTGCATAGTTTACCTGGAGTTACTTTTGTGCTATTTTTCTTTCCTGTCTTTCCCACCCACGCAATATGAGAATGGTCTACACTTATCTGAGCTTTATTTTTGTTTTTTAGACCCCACGTTGCAGTGGTATCCTGAGCTGGCACCCTGAAGCCTCGGGGAGCTGAGGAGGAAAGGAGAGTGGCCGTGGGGCGATGGGGCTGCCGCGGCGGGGAGAGGAGGCCGCGCGCCCCGTGGCTGCGGGTGCCAGGGCGGCAGAGCCGCCGGCCAGCGGAGCAGCTGGTGCTCGGAAGCGGCCGCGGGGCTCCGGCGGCTCCGCGCGGTGCCCTCTGCTCCTGCCAGGGGTGCGGAGGGCCTGCGGGGCGGGCGCTGGGGCCTGGACCGAGCCTCCCYGTGGACCGGGGCAGGTGCGACTGCCGCCTCTCTGCCCTGCGGTTTTCCGTGCAAAACTGCTGGGGGCACCATCAACAAAATCATCTTTGCCATTTCTCGTCGTGTTTGCTTTTGTTTTCGTGGACCTTTCACATAAATTTCCAGGTGTATGCGGAAGGCAAATGGAAGCAGTTCCTGCAGATTATTACACATTATGAACCATTACAGCTAAAATACCTCCTCCCCTATGTAAATGTTTTGCAGCCTTAGRGAATCACCTGCTGGGGTGGTGCCTGAAGGGCATTTTAATGTTCTGATTGGAGGTCTTGATTAAAGACCTTTGAGGTGTTGCCCCATCTCGTGGGAGCTGTCAGCAGGCGGATGGCTGCTCCGCGCCTGGGCAGAGCATCTGCCCCGGAGCTGCCCTGCGCCTCTCCCCACGCTCAGCGCTCCTGGGGGGCACGGCACCGGGGCCATCCCAACTGCTCGGGGTCCAACACAGCGAGCRCCGCCTCGCACGGTCTGTGCTCTGCTGGTGCCGGCGCTGTGGCTCCCCTGCTCTGTTGCTGTAAGGAAGGCAAGGGCATTTCCATCCTGGGGAAGGCAGGCAGGGTGCCTGAGCAATGCTGTGTGCTGTGTTGATCCCTCACACTGGCGAGGGTCCCCRGTGAAGCGGCTCTGGTGCTCCAAGCAGGGGTGCCCTGCACGATTTGCTGCGTCTCTTCCCCTGGGTGCTGTAATTCAAACRAGGATCTGGATTGTGCCAGGAGAAATGAGAAAGTGTTGCCTTCCTTCCCTTGCCTCCTACCAAACACTCCCAAGCTCTGTCATATTTGGGTGCTCCGGCAAGGAGACGAGAGCAAGTACCTACTTCTTCTCTTTGGGTTTGTTGGCAGGAAGGAGGCAGGATTATTCTTTTTGGAACTGCAGATTCCATTGATGAGGTTAAACAATTCTAACAGKGGTTAAAAGGAGTAACTTGGAGTGCATTCCCACACCTGGGATTTATTTTTGTATTGTCATCATGAGCCAACTCTATGTTCACAGAATCTCAGAATGGTTAAGGTTGGAAGGGACCTCTAGAGATCATCTAGTCCATGTTATGAGGAAGCGTAGGAGATCTTCCATGTCAATATTTTTAACTGCAAATGTGAGTGTGAGGATGTAATACAGAGTTCAGGATAGAGACATTTCTGTGCTTATTTCAGTGTTAGAGCATTCAGAACACCTTGCACGATTGATGTAGCTGATATTGCTGCCAAGGAAAGATGTGGAAACAACTGCATATAAAGCCTGGCTGGGAATAGCGGCAGGAGGTGGAGAGAAGGATGGGAGGTGGATGTTCATTCCAGAAGATGATGTGCAATGTTCTAGCTGTGCAGGTTTAGCTCTCCCCTGAAAGAAAAGCCTTAATATGCAGCTGTGTATCCAGTGTTTAATTTAAAAAGAAACCATAAAACTCTAAATGTGTATACACACATCAAACTTCCTAACAGTTATATTTACACGGAATTCCAAGTGATGTCTCCTTAATCTSTGTCTCTTTTTTTCATGTCCCTTAAGCTTCGCAAAATAAATTAACAAAATGCTGCAGAAGTGGATGGTAAGGAAGGTTTCTAGTGGAGTTTTGTGAGCATGCCAGAAAATGCTCTATGGATGRTAATGTGGGAGAATTACAGTGCTAAATGTATGGCTTAGCTGAGAGAACCAAAAGCATTAAAAAGGAGGGGAGTTTGGGGGAATTGGATGTCCCAGTAACTCTATCCTGTTGGTCCCTATAGTAATCAGTGGAGTCCTCAATGCAGACTCTGTAAATCTTAATGAAACAAGAACACTGTAGTGTTTTAATATCTCTCCTGGAAAGGTTTTGAAGCCCTTGTTTAAAGCTTGTGTAGAACTGATAAAACATGTGCAATAACTCTAGATATAGACTGYGAGCTGAGGCAGATCTGGTTATTATTATTAAACTGTGTGAACGATTGGAAAAATAACTAAAATGATTGCAAGTAGTTAGAAAACCTAGTGAGAAATTTAATTGTGTGTTGCAGTACAATTTTGTTTCGAGCATGCTTGCAATATGGTCTTTCCGCATATAGAAAGTGGGCCCTTGTATGAGTAATGTGCACAACTCCCATCTGGCAAGGGTAGACTTTTTTATTATGGAATACAAGTAGAGCTCTTGCAAGCTTGGGTAGTTAGCCCACAGCATGCACTTGCCTACTGCTGTTGTACCTGTGTTGTTCTGCTTGTAAAAAAAAAAAATAAAAAAAATAAAAAATTGTAAGTGCTTCTCTGCTCCCCATAACTTATTCAAGGGATTTGGACACCCATCTCCAGCTTTCAGATCCTTCTGCTGTGGGATCTGGCCGTGATGGCCAAGCGTGACGCTCAATGCTGCTGCTTCGGTTGGAAGCCCCAGGGCTCCCTTTCCTTCTCTTTTCCTGCCATCTCTCCCCCCAGCCCCGTGCAGCCCTTCTGCTGCTGGGGGTGCTGGGGGTGCTGGGGGTGCTGTGGTGCTAGGGGTGCTGTAGCAACCAGGATGATTAAGGGAATGGAACATCTCTCGTATGAAGAGAGGCTGAGTGAGCTGGGCCTGTTTTCTCTGGAGAAGAGACGGCTCAGAGGGGATATGATTAATATGTATAAGTTCAGGAAGGGAGAATGCAGGGAGGAAGGGGACAAGCTGTTCTCACTGGTGGCCAGCGATAGGACRAKGGGTAATGRCCAYAAGCTGRAGCRCARGAAGTTCCGTCTCCAGGTGAGGAGCAACTTCTTTACTGTTAGGGTGACAGAGCMSTGGMACAGGCTGCCCAGGGAGGYTGTGGAGTCTCCTACTCTGGAGGTCTTCAAAACCCGCCTGGATGCCRCCCTGTGCCACATGCTSTAGGTGTGCCTGCTTGAGCAGGAAGGTTGGACTAGATGATCTSTAGAGGTCCCTTCCAACCTTAAATATTCTGTGAATCTGTGAATAACAAGCCCGGGGCCAATCCCGGTGCCCTGGGTTCCTTGGTCCTCTTCCCATCTGCTTCAGGYAAGAGCCAAGGGATCTGCTGTGAAAGGAAACAACTGAGAGTGTTTTCCGCGTCTGTGTGAATGAGAAGGAAGCAAAGTCAGGCAGGAGAGGTAAATGGGAACTCATACAGTGTATTAATTCAGGTGACTGACACTTTGGAAATGAAAGCGTAAGGAAGATGAGATAATGCAGTAGCTGGAAAGCGTCTTATCTAACGAAGCTGGATTTCTTTACTCTTTTCTTTCTGGATATCTAGCTTTCAGCCATTCAGTGAAGAGAAACTTAAGCCAATGCAATAACAACGGCTTGTTTTTCCTCCTCCTCTCCTTGTTGTTCCTCAAAGTGGCTTTTTAGGGTGGCGTTGACACTATTTTTCCCTCTTTTCTTTTCCTTTTGGAATCCAAATGCAACTGTTGGCTTGTCTGTCAATAAAAAGCCTCRTGTTTTTTCCCGGCTGCGTGAATTCTGCAGGTAGGCGCATTCCCTGGTGCGTGATGCCCGKTTGGTGGCTGCTGGCGTTATAACGTGTGTCGGGAGGCCGTGGGGCCGCCTCACTGGCCACAGATCGTTTTGCTGGAGGCGGTGTGTCTCCAGCGTTGGCTTCCGTCGGGTGCCTTGTGCTAAGGCCAGTTGAGGAATATATAGAGCTGAATGGGTAGCGGGACCGCTGGGATTTCGAGGGCCGCTGTCTGGAGGTGCTGGATCCGTGGCGGGAGGCCTCTTGTTTGGGAGCGGCGTCGCGGTGCCAGGAGCTGCCCGGGCACCGGCAGCTCCCCGCTCCCGGGAGCGGTGCCGGCTGCCCCGTGGCTGCGCAGCCCCGGGCTCGTCTGCAGCCGCGACCCGGCTCTTCAATCTTCACAGAGGTTGCAAGTCCCTCTCCTCCCCGCTGCTTAGCGAGCTTTTCGGCTGACGCTGTAACCTGAGGAATGGTGTGTTTGGATTTGAGGCTGGCTAATGTTACCAGGCTCTACTGGCAGCTCTTTCTTCCCCCTTCCCCCTTTCTTTTCTGCAGCATGGCTCACTTGGGGACTATTTGGGAAGAGATTTGTAATCTAAGCCTTCATCAGACCACACAAGTCAAGAGGCTGATCCCCTCTCAGGCTTGTCAGCAGTCGGCTTATTCAGGAGAGAACGTGAGCTGTGGTGGGAGCGGGGCAGGAATGTTTTAGCCCACACTTGTAGGTGGGTGTCACGGGGGGCAGCAGCGTGGTGCCGCTCAGCGCTGAGGGCTCCTTATGTGCCCGTCCCCTGTTGGGCTGGAGCTTCTGCTCTGTGAATACTTGCAGGGAGGGGAGGGAAGCGCTTGATCTCCTTCAGCTCTGAATGCCTTTATTGAGACCCTGAGGAGGGCACTTCYCCGCCGAGCCCCCTTGCATCCTTCACCATCTGATCCCCTTGGGGTTTGAGGTAGGTGCGGAGGATGGGGTACAGGCAGGGCCTTATCTGCCCAAAGTGAGGCTTGTCAAACAAATGTGTCGGTTCTGAACTGATGGGAGAGTCTTCTCTGTTTCCCACCGCTGCCAAAAATATTGCTGCAAAATGCTAGTCATCCAAAGGGCCCTGTCCTGCTTCCATGGAAGGTGGCCAGAGACATGGCCAACTAATGGCTAATAATGATTGCTTGGCTTATATGACACATTCTTGTCCCTGGCTGCTCTGTCCACATAGGTGCTTTTTCAGTTGGCTTCAGACCCATGAAAGTCCGTGCTGTGTTTAAATCACCAGCTGCCAAGTGAGCACCTCCTCTGAAGCGAAAGCATTGCCTGTCCTCAGAGCTTCCTTGCACCATGTAGGTGGGTCAGCTCAGGTTAGTGCTCAYGTGGTGGGTGCCTTCTAGACCCTGTTGCAATGGCGTAGCCAGAGGTTGGTCCTGTAGCATCTCATGTAACTGGGGCTGGATTCTGTTCTTCTCGTGAAATGCTACACTCAGCACCCTGGCAGCTCCCATCCTGGCCACAGCTTCCTAACTGTGCCAGGCATCTTCCCACACTCGCCAGTCTCTCGATCCCAGTCTGTATCACCTGCCCTTGGCACAAACTATCAAATCCTGGGCAGCACCTACCCCATTCTCACTCGAGCAGATGTGKATGGAGTCTGCTCAACTGGAGCTGAAGCACAGGCTGAAGCATCTGACTCGGCTTGCAGTTTGTGTGGGATTTCTCTGTGTGTCCCTCTCATATGCACATGAGAGTGTCTAGTGAAGTTTAGCAGGTACGTTTGCTGCAGGCTTGAGAGGAAGAGGCAGCGTGTTAGAGGCCTCTCTCAGCACACACTCTGTGGCAGGTTGAGCAGCGCCACTGCCCTAAGGCTGGGGAGCCTTGCTTGGCCTGGTGGAAGGTTTCCCTGCAATCCTGGTTATTCTCTTGCTGTGAGTGAAATGGTCTCATAGAACAATGACCGAGGGTCACCTTGTCCACTTCTCTAGKACCGCAGTGCTTCRTATTCATTTAATATAAACAGGGCTCCAACACCAGTCCAATTCTGATCCCCATGAGAACTGATGATTGTTACTTTTTTCTTTTCTTAACTTCATTTTCATTTCATCCTTTGCATACTCCAAGTAATTACGCAGCACTAACTAAACGTAAGCCAATCTTGCAATGGAGTGGAAACCTGCAAACAGCTTTGCCCCTGAAGTTATTCCCAGCTGAAAAAGTGAGGAGTGCTGTTGCTTCCTGCCTTGCACAGGAGGTGGAATAAATGCTCTTTCATTGCTTCTYTACTGCCTTAGGTTCCTTTGCCTGCCAGGCTATTGAAGGCACACAATTAAGGATAAATATTGTAGCTCCTGTGCTCATTTCTGTTGTTTTTWGTTTGTTTTCAAATGTCTGTAGTATTTTTGCACAAGCATGAAATATATTATATAGATATCAGAAACACTTTGTGAGAAATGTATAGAATATGGGAATCTCTTGGATTTCACTGCAGGCACCAGAAGTGATAAAATCCTAAAGGGAGGGGGGAGAGAGAAGTRTATTTACATAGGGAAATTTTGCTTCTGAGGAAAAATGCCTTTGATTTGTCACATCTTATTTTAGGGTTTCAAGGATCACAGGCAATAATTACAAGTTATTCCATGCACACAAAAGAAATCAAGCAAAAACGTAATTGGACAATTTGATAATTGGATCATTAACAAGCTCTTARTATAACTGTGTTAATAGAACCAGCTACAAACGGGATCTGGTTACTGTCTGCTCTAACATCAAAGATGTTCAGCTTTCGCATGCAAGTGTAACCCATCCTGAGATAATTTGAAGTGTGAGAATAAATTTTCAGGGTGTCACGCTGGGACACTTCTTGTTTTTGCAAACAACGTGAACTGAGCAACACCAAYGCTAATTATAGCGGATAACGGTGGGCACATCCGGGGTGCTCCGGATGGTATCAATTACCCCAGGCCTAGGCCTGGCTYGGGGAGTGAAGCAGGCAGCCCTTGGCTGAGGGCGGGAGCTGGGGGGTGAAGGATGTCTGGCTCCTATAGCATCTGTGCCCCTGGCAGGCCTGGGGACGCCGAGGCAGCGCTGTGAACAGCAGCGCTGACCAGGCTGGATATCGTGTTGCAGCGAGGAACAAAGCTTGGAGTTGAGCATGGACATGGTCAGAGTTGGCAGAGAATCTTGAGCCAGGATGGGGCAGGGCAGCCTGTGTGTGGGAAATGGCTTGGGGTGATGAGAGGGAAAGTGATAAAAGGCCAAATGCTACTGAGGGGAAGACACTTAGCAGATGGCAGTGGGACTGAGAGCGCATGGATGGATGGGCAGCAGGGGACATGAGGTGAAGCAAGTCTCTGTCAGCGCCTCATGTGCCTGCTACTTATAGCTTTATTGCTTTATCCATCATGTGTAGGAAGTAGGTTGATACCATCTTCTCCCGCTGTAATCTTGAGGGTTGTGTAGCCATCTACACTTGTTCTACGTGGTCTTTGTTAACCTCCAGCTCTTGCTCTGCTGCTTGATGTTGGGTACGTTCTCGTCAAGGAAATACCTTCTAACAGCTCTGCYGATGCCATGGTACATGCTTTTTAGTTCAGTTGGGTTAAAAAGCTGGTGGAAATCCCCAGTCATTGCAGGTGTGAGATATGACTCTTGCTGAGTGATAAGGGCAGGTCTGAGTGGCTTGGAATGCTTCCCATATGCCAAGGGTTGAGAATGAGTGCGAAAGAGACTCGCTTTGATTTCCAAATTACATACTTTTAACATACATTTATCCAGCACAAAATGAAAACACAGCAAAGAGTCAAATACACTACACTTTTTCATGTGCCTCTGATAGAGAATGTACATGGGAAACTTTATTTTTGTGGAAGTGACTGCTGTCATATACTTTCTAATGATTAGAAACAAAATTGTCTGTCTGGAGATGACATGCAGATAAGTTCCATCTGATTTGAATAAAGTGGGTAGGATTTTACCTGCATTTGCAGTTTCACTAAGATTAGGATTGCTTGGATCGTTCGGAGTYTTCATATTCAGGGATATGAAAGAAAGTCAATTTAAATTAAAGCATGAATTTCAAATAGCTTTGTTAAACGGCAGAAAAACTCTGCCTAGATAGGCTCTTCAGTATTTAATTGACTTTAATTAGCACTATACTAAGATTTGTGATGCACTGATTCTAGTCAATCCATATCCTTGGCCTTTCCAACKCCTCACCAGTCAGGCTGGGAGGATGGATAGAAATCTGAGTGCAGCAGAAAAGAAAATGAAGACCTTGATCAGAGAGTTGCTGGAGGAAAGCATATCCAGGATGAATAAATGTCAATAAAGTCACCTTGGAACCTTTATGTGAAACAGGGAAATTGATAAAATTGTTTTTTAAAGTAGAGTGAATAAAAAAAAACCAAGTGGAGGAAAGAAGATAAACATGCAGGCAAAGCTCTTTGCTTGTATTAAAAGCCACCAACAACATCTGTCAATGTATCAACGTTTTTTTACTCGCCAAAACAGGTATCTAGCCACCAATTCACATGCACCTGAAGGATCATGATGTTTCTCAGTGTGGAGAGAAAAGCATAAACTGAACGCGTGAGAATATCTTTCAAAAACAAAACAACAACAACAAGAAAAAACAAAAAGGCAAACTGAATAGAATAGGGCATTTTGGATTCTTGGGTACATGTCAATTGTAGGTGTGSTGAAATTTGTTTTAAAGAAGTCATATACTGAATAGTTCTCTTGAGAATGCAGAAGTTGTGAAATATGAACAATAATTTTCCAGATGTTTGTTTACTTAAAGAGGGTTGGAATTCTGGTGTTTGAACAGCAGTTACTAGAGGAGTGTTGCCAACAGGGCAAGGGAGGGGATCCTGCCTCTCTACTCAGCTCTGGTGAGGCCAGAGTTGGAGTATTGGGGGCAGTTCTGGGCTCCCCAGTACAAGAGCGATGTGCAGCTTCCAGAGAGGCTCCAGTGCAGAGCAATGAAGATGATTTAAGGGACTGGAGCATCTATCGTGTGAGGAAAGTGATAGCAACTGAGGCCCAGCAAGTGAGCTGGGCCTGCTTAGCCTGTGGAAGAGAAGACTGAGAGGAGATGTGACCGATATGTACAAATACCTGAGGAGAGAATGTAGGAAGGATGAAGCCAGACTTTTCTCAATGGTAGCCAGTGAGAGGACAAGGGGCAATGAGTACAAGCTGAAACACAGGCAGTTCCATCTCCAGGTGAGGAGCAACTTCTTTTCTGTGAGGGTGACAGAGCCCTGGCACAGGCTGCCCAGGGAGGCTGTGGAGTCTCCTTCTCTGGAGATCTTCAAACCTGCCTGGATGCCGCCCTGTGCCCCGTGCTCTGGGYGTYCCTGCTGGAGCAGGRGGTTGGACTAGATGATCTCTAGAGGTCCCTTCCAACCTGAACCTCTCTGTGATTCTGTTTCAGCATGCTACAAATCCCTTTATAAATCAGGAGAGCATTAAGTATGTGTGTGTATCACACAKGCTGTGCTGACCTTCCCACTTAGAAACATAAGTTGCCATTCTTCAGGTTTGACTGCTATTTGACAAACCACCGGTTATGATGTCAATAGGAGCTCAGTGCTGGCATTCATGGGAGAACTGTAATGCTTTTACAGGAAAAGCAAGCTAAGCTTGGAAGATGTGGAGGTCTGTCATAAGAGCAATGAGACTGTAGTCTGGTTACTCCCACAAGGTTGAAATGATATGTTGATTTGATGTTTATCAAAGCTTGGAATTATGGGGGAGTTTTGGAAAGATCAAAGAAAAACTGATGTTATTTCAGTATTTTAACAAGTCTGTCCTGTGTAATTGTAGGTCTGTCACGCTTTGTGCTTCTCCTGGATGGGTTTGAAATGACAGAAAGATACTGAGAATAAAGAACAGTGGCCTTATGAGTAACAGKCAGAAAGACTGGATGGAAAATAGGTGTCATCACGTTTGCCACTTTGGTGAAGAGTGGGGTTAAATATTTGATTGATAGAGCTCATGAGCTCTTGTGAGCATCTCATTGCAACATTAGATAAACTTGTAGCTGACCCTTAGTCTAATGAAGAGGCCTCGATACTGAGTGAGTTTTGCGGAGTGACAGAGAACTTGTGCCAGATGCGCTCTGGTGTGTCTAGGTGTCACATGTGTCACAGGGCTGCTCTTAGCAAGGATGCAGACAAGGGCTGAGGGGTCAAGGTGGTTAATGCAGCGAACACAAGCTCATAGTGTGCTCTGGTGGCCAAGAGAGCAAGTGCAGCCCTCACGCGTGCAGGCGAGCGAGAGGGAGGGACGGGAGCTGCTGCTCTTCCAGCACMGATGAGGCCGCCTCTGGGAGTTTGTTTGTCTTCCTTGCCCTATAAAAAGGGTGCTGACAAATTCTGCCCCTTCGGTAGGAGCTGAGTCTGTCTGCCATGCAGCTGGAGCAGAAGCTTCCCTGCAGGATGCCCCGTGCTTGCTGTGGCAGCAGCTTCTGTCTGCGCCGCGGAGCTCTGGACAACTGCATGGCAGAGCTAATTGGGCAAGGCTTGGATTTGCACCACTGAATGGATATTTAGATCTTCCTGCTGCTATTCCATCTCCTATTCAGAACCCAATTAAAAATCTGGCTGCTGTGTAGTTATCAAATGCTAACACACACCTGTGTGCCAGATGAGTACAGCTGCAAGTCTGTCWCTGCTGATCCATCTTCAGAGTCCATGGGTCAATTTAAAAAACAGTTTTATTTTTCTTTGTTTTTCTTTCTGTCCCTTCTTCATGCCCCCAAYTTTTTTATCCTCTTATTTTTTCCCATTTTATTCCTCTTCCTGCTTGCTGCTGCAAGTTTGTAAGCTGAGCCTTGCTAAGACTTTATCTGTCTTTCAGATAAGAAAACAGAGAATCTAAACCAAAGGAGTACATTTTCTAGCTGCAGAATCAGTAATATGTGCCAGCTCAAGAAATAAAGAAATCCAGTAACATTGTGAAGGTTYCCTCAGAAAGGGTTAGGATCTGATTCTTCTTTTTTTTTTTTTCTTTCCTTTTTCTTTTCTGAAAAGAATTGCTTATTGGTCCTGCAGACTTGTCTTAGACTGTATTGATTGGAAGGGGACCATTCTCATGGCTTTGAAAGTGAAGGTTCAAATTGGCATCAGAAATCAGTTCAAGCTTGAGAGATAAATGGTAGTTGCTAAAGAGATGGGATGTGGTGGCATTGCAGAGGTTTTTAATGTAGTTGATGGTGGTCCCTTTGCATGGGCTTGCTGAAAGCAGGCTAATGTAGAAAGCCTCTTTCTCATTTTCTTGTACTTTTCTCATGACCATCRTCTCTCCTTTTACCTGAGTTCCCCATAAATCCAGGCTTTCAAGTCCGGGATTCTGACGGTCTCCTCTGAACCCAGCATGTAGTCATGGTGCTTCTGGAGGGTTTGGTGCTTCCTGTTGGGAAAGAAGTTTTCAGAAGGATGGGAGGGAATGATATTCTCCCTTTTTAGCACAGGAGCTGAGATGGTTTTGTTTGCTCAGCTGGCAGTGGTAAAGGYTGTCTTATGTGAAGAAGACGTTTTGGGTGTTGTGGAAGTGACAGAGCGAGGGTAGAGCAGTGCAGTCTTGCACAGACGAGGTGTCAGCCACTGTGTGGAGTAAAAGGGAGGTCCTACCTCACTCTCCTGTTGGCCTTGCTCACGTGCAGCTTTCTGCTTGCACACAGCTCGTGCTATTGGAGAACCTGCCATCTGGGAGCATTGAGCTGATTCAGTCTTTTGCTTTGCAAAAGCAACTGATTTTTATCCAAAGGCTCCCTGGTGGATTTCATGGTATAGTGCCACTAGCTTGCAGTCGTGGTATCTAAATCCTGTCGTGCTTGTTTGAAGAAAAAAAAATCCCTTTGACTTCAGTTTATTTGAACATTCTTTGGTTTTTAGTGGCAGTGATGCAGTTGTAACAGCGAGGAGCTGTTTTTCAACTTTTGGAGTTCTGGAGTTGCTAAAACCAGCAAATCTGAAATGTAGCCTTCAAAGATGCAATATATTTAAGTTAGGGTGCAGAGGCATTTGAARGTAAATTTTCAGGTGTTATCTTTATTAGGCTAGAAATTATATGTTTAAGAGAAGAGTGAACAGAAAGGATGACTTTTTTGAACAGAGAGCAACCAATGACTAGCAGGATCATGCTTAGAGCAGAAATGTTTGCATAATCATGAAAAATGTGCTTTTTATTAGCATTAAGGCTTTCCTCCCAATAATGCATCTTAATTGGCTCTTTTACTACCTGCATGTGCAGCGAGAGGGGGTGGCAAACAAACTGCCTCCAGGGCAGAACTGACCTGCCTTCTGACGTTGCCTTCTCCCGTCGCCTTGTGTGATGGATTATACACCAGCAGTCACTGACGGCCAATCCTTTCAGAAATGAAAAAAATCTGTGCGACTTGTGTGAGATTTCTGAGCAGAAACTGACCTCTGTGGTCTGATGAGAGCCGACTRCTTTGTTTCTGCCCCTGAAGAGCAGTGAAGAGCTCGTCTTGGTAGAAGGTCGTTTGGATTCATTGTAAAGTTGACTTCTCTAGGAGGTTGCACAATGACATAAGACTAAAGCATTCGACTTGCAGACCCCAGCTGACTGAATCAGATACCTGTGAAGATTTCCTAGGAGGGAAAGGATGATTCTGCTTGCGGGCCCTTCTCTTTGTGATGGGATTAAAGCACTGCCAAAGTGCTTACAGCAAGGTGCAGAGGGGAGCTAGCCGAAAGCCAGGAGGGTGATTCCAGGTCTCTGTTGGTGATGGGGCGGTTGGGTGCCCTCCCTGGCGCCACGAGGGCAGAGCTGCTGGTGAGCTGCAGGGGTGGCTCGTCCGGGCCTGCCCGCTGGGCGCCTCTCCCTGCATCCCCYGGGCAAACTGGGCGAGGGCTCTGCTGAAGGCTCTGCTGCCCTGCCTTCCCTCTCCGAGTTTGTAGTAGGGGCTGAAGACTGTAGGGGTTAATTAACAACTGATGGTGGTGGATGCAAAGATGGCTGGAAATTAGTGTTTACTTGAGCCTGAGAGTTCGAAGGTAGTGTGAAAATGCTGCTTAGTGAGGCTGGGCGGGCGCTCAGCGTGCTTCCCTGCCCGCCTTGGTCGCCTGCGCTGCGGGCTCTGCAGTGAGTGATCTCCTGAAGCTCCCCGACCTCGTGCGCCTTCGCTTGTTTATTTTAGGACTAGGAGTTTATAGTAACGCTGTTTATACTGAAGATGGGTGAACCCTTGCAGCAGCAAGAGAAACCACTGTGAACCTCTGCCCTGAACTCAAACCAAACTCTTTTGTAACCTCCAAAGTTGTGTTTCAGTTTTTGGTGTTACTGTGCTTTATTCTGTCAGGGCTGGAAGCAAGTGCCAGAACAGACATGGTATTTACAATGCCCACCTCAAATTTCACAAGCAAATCTATTCTCGTAAGACTTAACATGGGTTTCTTAGACCTCACGAATTTCAGTAGTGAGTCCAGTCTTTCCAGCTGCTGCTCCTCAGTGCAACAAGCACAAGCTGCTTCTCCGCTGAGGTTTCCCCATCGCTGTTTCCTCTGGACCCAAGGGACAAGATCCTGTTTATTGAGCTAGTAAGCGTTTCCCAGGGGAAGGTGCGCAGGTGACTGTGGATGAAGTCCCGAGCTGTGCCGCGGCTGCGTTTCCGCGCCGCGCAGGCGAGGTGCCGGGCGGTGCAGCGCCGGCCGCGGTGCCGCCGGGCGGGCAGCGAGCCCGCCGCGCCGCTCGCCCGCGCGACCGCAACACGTTCCCTTCTGGGCTCTACCAGTCTAAAGACAGATTTGTTTTAAGAACAAAATGTGACTGAGGTTTCTGGGGCCTGAGGTTTCCTCTGATTTATCTGCTGTCCTGTAGGCTTTTCTGTTTCATGCTCCAGACTTGGATCCAGTGTTGAGCTATCTGTCCAGTGGAGTCTGATAGATTAGTAGGGCCATTTGTAGGAGTAATCAATTTGGGTTGTGTCTCTTTCCCTCTTTCCTACCCCTGAGGAGGAACAGTCTTCTCCCTGTGTTTATTGTTGTATCGGAGAATGACCTGATGTTTGTTTTAACACTGAGATGAAGCTGAATTCACTGCTGTCCCGCACTCCTTAAAGCTTGTGTGCTACTTGGATATTTATATCATGCTGACATTTGCTTACTTTAGGAARGCTTTATTTCCTTGGAATGTTTATCATGGTATCCAGGCATTTCCATGGTGAACTGCTGCTGGATCTGCATGTTGTGCAGAGTTACCTGGGTTCAAGCCGAGCCGCCCAAGGCAGTTAGCTGTCRAAGAGCGGCCGCAGCTCGGGGGCATTGGCTCGCTGAAGGAAGAGCTGGCAAGGGCTTTTCCTGGCCTGACGTGGAGCAGCTTGGAAATCACTCGTACCTCACTGGCTGTGGAGAGGGCTTTTGTGTAGCACATTATGGGATAGGTAGAGAGGCCTCTCCCCGCATCACTGGCATCATGGAAGGGGTGCCTGTATTTGATGTGATCTGCTGACCTAGTTATGGCCTGGAATGGCAAATAAGATTTGACATCTCCACCTCTTGTTAATTCACCCCTGATTCCCACCTGGCTCTTTCCCCCAGGTTACGGGGGAGGGCGGATGCGGAATCCAGCCCCAGCCTTCCCAACASGCTGTGCCGCTCCAGCCCCCTGGGTGCCGGCAATAGGAATGACCAGCTTGAGGCTGGATCGGATCTCAGCCTCCTGTTGTTTCCCATCAGCTTATACRGCTCTCCTGGGCTTCAGGGGCTGCAACTGCTCTTCTGCTGCCGCGCATAAAGAGGCACCATGATTTATGAATCAATTAATCACTGCATGCTGAGGAGCTGTTCACGGTAGTTAAACAGTGAAAATAAAAATGCTTGAGTATATAATAGAGACAGATCATAATGAATATGACCCTCTAGCAGTGAATTCTCTCCCTCCTTATTTTATATTTTCCACCTATTCTTTCCCAGCACAGCCATGCTATCAGGACATGATATTTGTCCATCTCAGATGGCATGAGTTTCTTAATAAAAGTGGTTTACTTAATAAAAGTTTACTTAATAAAAGTGGTCTCCATTTGTGTGAGATATGTATGTGTATATATATATATTATTTATATGTATGTATCAATATCACTCTTCCAGTGTGATTTCACTTTGTTTCTGAACCTGGTAAAGCCTCAGAGAAAAAAAAAAATGAAAATAAAGGCTTAGTTGGTCTCTGCTAAGGCTGCTGCTAGGCTCTGCTGCCAGGCCCCTGTGTAAATGGGGCCAGCACTCAGTGGCTGCAGTTGAACTGGGAACTCTTTGTGGAGAGCACGATTGGCATTGAGAGATCTGCCCGGGATAGGGTAGGGTAGTTCTGCATGAGGCAGGAGGTTTTACCTCCTCACCCCCACACATTGTGTGATCATGGTCCCTCTCAAAAGTAGTTCACTGCAAATTGCTCATCCTATGCTTGCTGTATTTCCCAAATAAAGCTGTGAGTGTATTTTATGCTATTAATAAATAAAGAGAGATAGAATATTCAATTAACAGAAATGTTTGTTTTCTGGTTGAGAAGCTTTTGAAAATGCTATCAAATATCTACCTGTTTTGAATTCTGGAAGGGATTTGGAGAGGGTGATGTTCTTGCCCTGTGTTGTTGTCCCTCCTCGCCCCAACACACACTATAAGCAACCATGGAAATTTTGCATTTTTGTTGCAGAGTGTGTCCTGGGTTTACTTGGTACCAAAGGCTGATACCGATGAGCAGATAGATTGTGAACCTTGGTACGAGCACACTGATTCTTAGAGGAGTTGCTCTTGATCTTACTGTGTAACTAAGTATTTTCATTCAAGCCAGAAATTAGGTGCACTCAGGTGAAGCAGGTTAATTCATTCTCTCCGCCATGCATTGAAGCTTGCAATGGAATTATAATATTTGCCATTTATCAGTAAAAGTAAGAAGTTTTTCTTCCCAACACAATCTAGTTTCTCATTTTCGTTTAACTCCGTTGCTGGCATATATTGACTATATCTAATGGGCTTTGTTTGCTTTCCAAGCTTATCTTATAAATTGGTTTTTGAAATGCACAATCAGCTGTAGTTATGTTTTACTGCAGTGACCGTGGTTAAATATTTCTTTTCTGTCCCTCTCCCTCCTCTGTTTGATTTTAGGACTCAGGCTTCTCGTCAGTGATTCACGACAAACTCCAAGTTCCCAATACCATTCGGAAAGCCTGGAACGAGAAGGACAACAGATGTGACGTTTGTGCCACCCACCTGAACCAGCTGAAGCAAGAGGCCATTCAGATGGTGCTGACGCTGGAGCACKCTGCCAACTCTGACCATTACGATGCGTCGCCAGGTTCCCCGCCGCCCCTCTCCACCATCCCTGCTCTAGTGGGCTCCCGGCACATGGGCAGCCTGCAGCCCAGGGACTGGGCATACGTGCCTGCTCCGTATGCCACCTCCAACTACACAGGCTTTGTAGCCAACAAGCACGGCGGCAAACCCAACAGCCTGGGAATTGTCAATGGGGTGGAGAAGAAAAATGGCTCTCCTGGACACCAAGCCAAGGTCAGCTTTCAGATGGCCACCAGCCCCAGCAATGGTAATGTTCTCAACTCTGTGGCTATCCAGGCTCATCAGTATCTTGACGGCACCTGGTCTTTGTCAAGAACGAATGGTGTCACTCTATATCCCTACCAAGTAAGTAGTTTTACATTAAAAAGCCATGCATTAATGCCATAGAAGCTTGAAGGACAAGTTATTACCAACTGCTGCTGTTGGTTATGTTCTGAGAGATAGAGCCATTCGTACAGTGAGCACCAGGACAAGGGCTGCTTCCCCCATTCAGGAATGGACTAGGTGAGGAGACAGAGCACAACCAGAGCACTTACTGGAACACCTTTTATTAATTCACCTGTTTCTGATACYAGAACTGAGGTGATGGTGTTATACTCAGATGACTGGTCCCACGGTACATTCTTCCTCTCGCAGTTGGCGTGCATGGACGTGCACAGTCTTGCTCCAGATACCTGTTTGGAGGMCACCTTGGGAGGCAATTGCAGCTTTTTGTGCCAGAGTGGAAGGTTGGGCRTTAGTGGCCTCAGTACCTAAGGTTAGGTATTAAGGAAGTACCTGCAGGGCCCTTTGTTTCCTTAAGTGCATGTGTAGTCTGTCTGCTTAGAGCAGCCGCCACCTTCTTGGATGTGGTCCAAGTTCCTTACCTTCTCATGACTGCTTGTTTGTGCTGGTGGCCTTCTGCCAGTTCACCTGCCTCCCGCTGTTCTGATGTTATCAGTTCTCATGGATGCAACTGAACTGTTAGTCTCCAGAGACCAGCAGTTTGGGGGAGACTTTCGTATAGCTCTTTATCACATCTTATCCTTGTTCTCTTTTGGTAATTCCTTTTGCATCCATATCCATAACAGAATCTTTTCGCAGCAGCTCTCAGAGAAGGGGTTTTTATGACAGGAGGTGAAAATGTTTCCCCAGGCCCTTACGTGCCAGTGGTGGGACTTTCAGAATGCCCAAAGGCACAAAGAGTGAAAAACAAGTCTGTTCTTTTCCAAGATCGCCTTGCACTCCTCTTGGCTTCCTAAGGCACATAAATATTTTTGAAAGTCGGTCTTTCTGCCAAGTTATGAACAGTTTGCAAGATAGGTTCCTAAATTAATCTTAAGCATTTATTGGTTTGAGAGCAACTAAACTTACAGTCAGGGGGGAAAAAAGGCAAGGAATTTCATAAACATTAAGAAATTGTCATGCACCAAAGAATATTGGGTAAAATGAAAAATGAATTACAGTTATTTTACCTGGAAAATATGTGACTTTATGGTCTTGTGAGATCTATGCCCTAGTGAACCTGAATCCTATTTGGGAAGGTCAGTATGTGATCTTGTTTTGATGTAAGAAAAGAATATCTGATCTAAGTTATCTGAATGTGCATTGCACATTTAAAAAAAAAAATGTGTATTAGGAAAATGACTTCAGTTTGCTTTGTGTTTTACTTCACCTTTTGACTGTTCTTCAATGGCTCATTTAATCTTAAAAATATTCACTAAGAAAAATATAATATTCAAAATTTTCTTTCCTGTTCTTGTAGTTTGGCTTCAGAGAGCTTAGGGACTGTTACCTACCCTTTTCTTCCCCTTTTGATAACCCTGAAATTAAAAAGATGGTAGTTGGAGCCAGCTAGTAGAGTTAGAACAGCAGACCCTTGCTGTTCTAACCCTGATCTGTGGTGAGCTGGTTGTTGGTAATTAGCTTAATATATACTTCAACATTAATTTTCAAATGTTGAATTTTTCACTGTAATCAAAGGTCACCTTTAATCATCCAGTCAAGAAATAGTAACAGTAGCTTTTGTCTTYTGACACTTCAGAAGGATTTTAGCATTTGGTTATACAGCATCTCTGTCAGACTGAGAGCTAATCGGGTAAGAATGACTTTGTGAAGTCACTTCTTTGTTTTGAAATAGTAGGGAAATGCAAGGATTCCTTTTTCTGCTTTTGTATATAGAACACAAGTCTTATTTACTACATATTCTCGGAATGCTTTAGATCTCTCTTGCCCGTATAAATATTCCTTTCACTATGTACTTAGTGTTACAGTAACAAAACCCTGCCAACGAAGAGCGCTAAGCCAGGATAACTGATATATCTTCTAATTGGAACCCTATTTTTCTTGACTTGAAGGTGAATAAAAAAAAAAAAAGTGCTGGCTGTTAACTAGAGAATGTCTATATATAAATTAAATTTTCTTGCTTTCCCTTAAGAACAGTAATTAGAAAAGTCTCACTAATTAGCCATAGTAGAAGAGAATTTCTTGGAATTAAAAGCATTACATTTCACACAGAGATACAATGCCCTTCTATATCATAATTTTTCAAAYTGATGTCCAGGGAGAAGTAAGTCTCATGGCTCTAGACTTAATGGTGCCTCTTGTAGACCCCTCTCATCGTAAATTAACTTTGTTAGTCTAGATAACATGACAGAAATAGTTAAAAAGTGACCTTATTTTCTTTCTGAAATGTAACCAGAAAGAGACAAGACTAGTTTGGAAGTGCCATTCCATGGCTCAGAACTGACTTGCAGACATCTTAGGCACCAGAAATATCCTTTATTTCTAAGATGTTACCCCTTCTTAGACTCTTCTCCTTCAGACTACCTAAATCCAGAGCCTTTTTATGGGGAATGCATTGCTGCCTCTGTTTCAATTCTGATGAAAAGATAGATACAAAGTGACTGTTCTGATGTTCTAGTGCTGTACTGTAGGCTGAATCTGAAATGAGATCCCAATTAGTCCAAGATTTTTTTTCTTTTTTTTTTTTTTTGCAGAAAGAGTAAGTAATTGCTACCAGGAGTAACTGAAGCGGCTGTAAATTTGTATGCTATCAGATTTAGTAGCTTAGTGTATGTTTACAGCCTAAAAGTTAGAAAAAGTAATAATGTTTCTGACTGGAGATGTATGTCAATACCTCTCTGTTGATGCAGACAGTGCACAGCAATCTAAATTACCTGGAGATGTGGGAATTAATTAATGAAGTCTCCTATAAGCAGAGTAAAGAAATAGCTGCTAAGAATTGTTTAAGCACAGTTGGTTCTGTGAGGAATGAGGTGAGGAATGGACTAGATGTTGTCACCGCGACCTCGTTTTCTGTGATTATGTGATTGGCCTCCATTAATCAGAAGCAAATCTGGRTCCAAAAAAGCTATGATTTCTGGACCCCATGGCCTGGCTCACAAATGAACAGTTGACCTTGTTTTCTATAAGGGTCCGAATCAAAAATCCTAATTGAATGTCAGTATCTCAAGATTTCTGGTAAGTGGCTCTTTTACAGAATGAGGAGTCAGGCAGAGAAAGCGAATAGGGTTGACTAAGCTTTTTATTTTCTCTTGGGAAAAATTGTGCCCCATTAAAACCCTCTTACCAGCATTCAAATGCTGCAGTAGTTGACGGTCAGAAAAGTGGCATATTTCTGATGAATGCATGCAGGAAAACATCGGGAGAAAAATCCAGCAGAATTTGATAGAAATTTGAAAATCATACACACCAGCAGGTAGCACTCATATTCTCCAGGGATATAACTTTATTTTAACATTTGGAAAGGCTTTTGGTGGTCTTTTCCCTACTCATGGGGATTTCACTCCTTTGCTACTTGGGAGAAAACGGAGTGAAAGTGGAGAGGTTTTACCTGAGAAGGGCTCTAATTATTTGTACAGCTGCTAATGTGCCTTACAGCATACCGCTGGGTTAAGTACATTTCTGTTGCTTACCAATTGTCACATAATACTTTTAAAGAGCAAGAAACCTTTAGACCTGGGGTACTARTATAGGAGTGAAAAGTTCAAATATCTTGATTAAAAAAAAATTCTCTTCCTCATTTTTATAAAGACTGTGGTATTAAATTGAGTGCCTATATTTTTTATTATTTTGTTAATCAAAGCTACCCAAATAGTTGAAACGAAAACACCATATTAAGCAACGAGATATATTTGAGTCATTATTAGTTCAGACTGATTTAGGGTCTACTTTCAAATAAAAAATGAGTTGAAAAGAGTGCAGCCAGCTTAATCCRGTCACCCAAAACACTTATTCTGGAATAAGAATGTCGCTACACCTCTAAAAGAAAAGGATGTTGCTTTCTGCATTGTGGTGTGAACTGCAGAACTTCAACAGAGGTCACTTTCTTGGTCCATGGACAGATCTCTGGTTCCCCTCTTGGTTATGCAGAAGAATCTTTTCATGTCTCTAGATTTTTACGTAGATTGTTAAAGAAAACAAAGTTAATACASCATGTTAGTTCAGTTTGGTACAGCTGAGTGACAGGAAGGTGAGAGCAAACAAGGGGAGAAGACCAGCAGTTCCAGGTACAAAATGGGCCACGAAAGGGAAGGATGAGTAATGGCCAACATGGTRAGCAGGTGACTGTAGAGATGGACAGGGTGAGCACTGTCCTCACGTGTCCTGASGCTGTGAAGTTTGCATTTGGTGCTGTAAGGATTTGAGTGAGGGTGTTGTGTTTGCAGGGCTAGTCAGGGAAAAGGTATTCCTTTCTCTGTGGTGCTTGAAAAGACCCCCTGTGATGAAAAGTTTGGAAAAGGAGATCTTAAGCTACTGAGAGCCCTCGGCCCCAGGCATAATGATCCCAAGTTTATTTGGAGAGTTTTCAAAGACTTTGTTTGTTTGCAGTTGATGAAAGCCTACAGTATGTGCTTTCTGTTTCCTCTTTGTGTATAATATGTGTTTGGAAGAATATTGYTCCCCGAGAAAGTACCAGCTTGTTCTGGAGCCTTGCAGTGATGAATGGCTTGTTTGGAGYTTACTTAGATCGCAGCTGTCTCATACCAAATCGGTTCTTTCAGGTATAGCCTTTTAAAAGGAATCTGATCATGATTAGAGTTGGGCACAAGATGGAGAGTTTGGATACAGAGCCAAAGCCTGGGTGAGGAATATTCACATCCAGGATTTTGATTCCAATTTTTTCCCCAAGGTTCTGCTGTCTAATTTATTTCTATTCCATTTACTGCTGTTGCCTCTTAAAATGTTCTGGAGGATAAGCAAAAATGTTAGTGATTGCTACAACAGTGCCAGCATAATTTAAGTAGCTTCTAAAGCATAAAACTCKAGGTACAGAAATCCTGTTACTTGCTCCATCTGCAGCCTAACAGGTGTCTTCCATAAATGCTGCATGCTTCCTAGAGCCRGACCTATTTTGCTAAAGCATCTCGGCAGCAAAGGAAAAGAGTATTTGCCTGCTGTCTCTTATAGTGCCCTGTTCTTATGTGATCACATGGGAGTTGGTGTAAGATGCTCAATACAAGCAAGATAGGTTAGACTTTGGTCCACAATTTTTTTGTATGGCTCCTGGTTTAATAGCAGTGCAGTCTGTGAACACCTGACATCTAAATTGGAGTGTGATGGGTCCCCGAGCAAAGTAGAAAATGTTTCTGGTTTCTATTACTGCCAGCTCATAAATGATGTTGCTGAAAGTGCATGCAAATTCCTGCACTGGTTATTTTCTTATTCTGATTTTAACAATAGAGTAACTCTGTATTGAGAACATAGGCTGAAAATGTGGGAGTTTTATTTCCCAATTTTGTCTGACTGGACCAAGGAACAGTTCATCAAATAGATTAATTTGACACTGAGATTAATATCTACCCCTAATTATCTCTCATGCCCACATCCCTCAGGCATTCGTTGTTATCTCTGAAATAACCGTCCTCGGACTAAAAGCCTTTCTAGACCACACACCTAATAATTAGATACGACCCTACCAAAGTCACTGTACATCATCAGCTGACATTTCTGTGCTACTCATTTCATCATTCAATTCATTTATTTTAAAAGCTGGCTGTTCATATATTCTTCCTTCCAGCCCCTCAAGTGACGGTGTAGTTTTATCCTGACCCTCGGATATCATCAACAGGGGAAATGGAAGTCTGAGCTAATTGTAGGAGAGTTCGTTCTGTGTGGGGGGATGGAGGGCAGGGAATACATTATTCTGGTGTGATTTGATCTCTGATGGCATTTTTATGCATGGCTTAATTAATAATCATTGCTTTTCCTTGTCATGGTACCAAGATGACCAAGGGAAATGAGAGGCAAAGGGTATCCCATGGTTTGAAAAAATTGAAAAGAGCTAAGTAGGCTTATCCTGTGAGTATGAAAACCCCATGACTCAGCTGTGACGTGAAGAAGAAATCTGTGGACTGTTAGTGGAGTGAGTTAATCCTGTAAATTAGCAAAAGCCCAAAGATCACAATTAGTGAGGATTTAGAGTCTCAGTTTCCTCCTCTGCTCTGTAGCTTAACGGTTTTGTCCACATGTTGAGATGCACTTCTTTTCTGAAATAGTAGCTATGCTGAATGCTTGCATCGCTGAAKAAAAGCATAACTGGAGAGAAGGGAGATATGGTTTAACTGTGGGGAAAAAATTACATGGAGATGGGATGGAGAGATGAGAGGACAAGCTGATGCATGAACAGGAAATTATCCCTTTGTTTTCTCCATTATCTGTAAGGTGGCAGAGAATCAGGGAGAAAACAAATCAGCTTCTATTTATGCTTTATTTCATAGTTCAAGAACATATGGATTCAGAAATGAAGACAGCCAATATGAAATTGAGAGCAGGGAATATACTTTTCATGCAATGTGCAGCTCTGTAGAACTCATTACCATAGAAAATGTTGTTGAGGCCAAGAGCTTAGGAAAAATTCATAAAAGGATTAGGTGTTTATATGGCAATAAGAAATGCTCTTTCAGATATTAGAAAGGGTAAAGAAAAAAGGGGAGATGAATTCCAGCATGGCAGAAGGCAAGTGGTAACTTATATTCTGTGGAGAGAAAACTTCCTTTAGTAATGTGATATAGAGGTAAGGCCTAGAATTCCTGAAGGTGCCACTGGAGTGTCGCAGTACAGGAGTGCCTGGCTGGGACAGGGGGCTCAGGTTCTTGGTCAACACTTGGGCTCCTGGTCCCTCTGTTCTGAAAGTGGCCTCTGAGCAGCAGCTGGAGAAAGGGCCTCGATTAATGCTGGAGCCTGGTGAAGGATAAACACCAGATGACTGGTGCTGTGTTTTGGATGGAGGCCTGTGGTAAACAGATTAATGCAGAGGACTCTTCCAGCAGGGTTTTCATTAACATTGCCAGAGCTCAACAAATCTATTGTATGTTTCAGACCATTTTTTTGTTTGTTTGTTTGTGGGTAGATTTTTTTTCCAATTTCTTATTCAAGTTTGTGAAGAACCATGGCTGGTAAAAACTTTTTTGGCTTGTATCATCTATATGAGCAGCATGTCCATCTTTAAAGCTTCATAAAAATTCATTCCTTCGTCTGGACATCCAGAAGCCTGGAGCTTAGGATTCTGTTAGAAGATGAGAGAAAGTAGATGTGTTTGCGCAAAATCAAAGGTAACTCCTCCTAACTGAGGAGAAAAGAGATGGGAAAAGAATAAGAAAGCAAAATCACAGGGTGTTTGTTTGCTTGTTCTTGTTTTGTTTTGCTTTTTCCTCCCTTTGAATTCCCAAGAGGAATTAAGGAAAACACAGATCAATATAACTCTATATATTTTTGGCTGAGATACTTCAGTTTTTCTCATTGCTTGACAGAAATAATTTGTAGCATTATTGTACGTAAATGAACCTCAGAAATAAGATTAGATTTAGGAAGATCATAATAAATATATGTTACTTTCTTTTACTGAGATTCCATTCTAGCTTGTGACTTTGCCTGAAAGAAGAGCAAGGCTCTAAAATGAGGAATAAAATTATTACTAAAAAATACACTGACAAAGCCTTTTTCATGAATGCATGCTAAGTTTTTGGGAAGTAAGGAATAAATACAGGCTGATGTAACTTTGAAATATGGCTCTGTAGAGTATCATGTAAAAATTGTTATTTTTTCTGAAAATGTTTCTGAAGTGGATTCTGAAATGTGATATCAAATCCTCCATTGGGACAGCTCTCTCCTTAATCCAGTGGATTCGAGTTGAAGTGGCTGGTTGTTTCCCTGTATTCCACTTGCGAGATGGGTGTTACCAGCCGAGCTTCTTTTGGGATCAGGCTCTCTCCTCTCTCGCATGAGGGGAACTGCCTTGCTTAGAACTGGCGTGCTTAGAACAGTGCCCCMCACACACAAATGAGACGAGGGTCGAGCCTGTAATGTTTGATCCGCCGCAGCGTGAGAGCGGCTGTGGTGGTGGGAGGGAGCCTGACGTTGCACACAGCGGGGCTCATCTTCCCCTCGGGCTGCTGGAAGGGCAGGTTGGTTTCACCCGTAACTGCAGAGCCCCTCGGAGCGGCTGGTGTCTCTTGACAAGCGAGAGCAGGAGGCTGCTCTTACAGCAGCCTTTGAGCTTTGGGTCTGCTTGTGTGTATCTTCTGGAGGGAAAGGAAGGGTAGCACATCTCCAGAAGTGAGAAAAGGCCACTTCCAGGCAATGAAACCATTTCTTAAAATTCACTCTGCTCTGAGGAGGAATGAAACTATTGCTTCACCTTTCAGAGCCACCTAACCTCTCTAGCTGAACTAGGAACTCAGCTCCAGAAGTTAGAGGGGAAAGGAGGGCGTTGAGCTCTCCTGTTCCTGGATCTGGGCTTCTTGGGCAGTAAGTCGATAGGAAATTCCAGCGGGAACCTCTGTAACTGCCTTCTGAGGGAGCACACCAGTGCCCATCCCTCATTCTGATGGCACCTGAGGACCTTAGTTTTACAGGACAAAAAAGTCTCATTGTCTGACTGTGAGATGTGAATGTCCAGTGACTGAGCTGCCACCAGTGCAGTTATCAGTTGTGTAGATGGGGTTGCAAGGGAAGTGTTTCTGTTGTGGCAATGCTTTGAATCAAACACATTTGTCTGTCACAGATTATGTTATTGCTATTTGCTTGTTTCTTTTTGAATTAGAGAATGTTGGCATATTTGTGTCTATTAATTATCTGACTAAACATATGTGAGACTTCTGGCTAAAGAGGAAAAATAGGAAARGAAACAGTTTAGAGTATTTGATGAAATTATTTCTGCTCCTCTGACTTCACTGTGGCTCCATTGGCCTAAGTTGAGTGCAGCTGGGTTTGCTTTTGGGTAATTAAACTGCTGTGACTGATTTCTGCAATTGCTTTATACCTTTTGCTGCATTATCAGTTCTTAAAAAGATCAAGGATATTAACAGAAGTTGAGCTTTGCCAAATCTTGCAAGAAACCTCTGTTTTAAAGTATGTAATCTTGTCTTCTCCATAAAAGAAGAATTTAGCCAAGAGATGCGTAGATAAATACAGTTTGAGCCCTCCTCAATGTATTTCCTTGTGAATTAAAGAAAAGACAAGTTCCTAGCAAATCTTCTATTTTGATAAAAAGAATCACTGTTGATGTGTCTTTTCCTGCTTCCCTTTCTGGCCTCCCTCATGGTCTTGGCCAGAGCAGGAGGTACAGTTGTGGGCAGCAGGGCAGGCAGTTTGGAGGAGCACTAGGAAATAAGGAATTTCGTTGTGCGGTGGGACTTAAACATAGTGTTGCAGAATTTACACACAAACCATGACCGTTAAGCCCTAGGTGTTTCATTCCTGTATATGTTTGTCGGTTCCTGCAGTGCAGAAGATGGAAATTAACTCATGCACTGTGAAAAGAAGCTATACAGAATACAGCAAAAGAAAATGCCTGATAGGCAGATGTCATCAGTACTCAAGTGATCACATTCTCTGATAGCTGAAGACTTTGAGGGTTTCACTGCCAGTGTGCAGGAAATAAAAGGTGAATGTGATGAAACCTTCTGTTGTACCGTAGAGCCACATCACGGCAGCGATCACAGATGCAGGAGGCAAATGTGCTCGTAAAGCTGCGTGTGCTTTAGCCCAGCTTCTCTGAAAGGCTCTGGGAAGATCTGTGCAATGTTAGGCAAGGTGAATCGGGGCCTAGTTTGCAAGTCTGGGAGGGTGTTGTGTTTTTTATTCATTTTCTTTGTTTTGTTTGTTTTGAAGTCTTGTAAACCAAACCTATGGTAATATTTCCAAATCAGCAAAAAATATAATTAGCTACTGTGCAGCTGACATAAGAGAACATAACTCAGGGGTCCTGACTACCAGGCCTTCCTGACGAATTAGGAAAATGGTGTCCCTAAACTTATCTTTTAATTTTAATAATTTTTTAGGGCATTAGTGATGCAGTCAAGTTGGTTTGTGTGAGTGCTCTGGAGAGAAAAGGCTACCTCTTATATTACGAGTTTCGTTATTCTCCTACCTATTCAGTCAGCACAAGGGACTTTATTTCTATAATCCTAAATGTCTAGAAGTGTCATTTGCAGCCAGGACTCAGCAGTTGTGGTGCTGATTATCTCCCAAGTTTTGTTCTTTACTTCAGAGCTTGTGTAAAGATGCCTTTAAATACTGACAGAGACCAGCTCATCAATGTCTTTTTTTCTTCTTCCCCCCCTCCCCCCTGCCCCTATTTAAACAGAAGTAGGGGAGATGTAGACACCTGGCCTGATGACAGCTAGGACAAGATCAGGCTTTCTGGAAAGGGATTTGAGAGAGGGCCTGTGTATGTGAAGGTTATACAGGTTATGAGATCATTGAAACTCAGTGTGCTTCAATTTGCTRCTGAATGACTTAAATCACATATTGTGACTCTTCTGCCCCCTCAATGCTTTGGCTTTGAAGCAGGGACAGCTGACATTGTGTGAAGGGACCATTAGTCCTGAGGCCTCCAGGCATTTTGTGAAATAATGAGCATGAATAATGTAGCGCCTTGTCCCTGGCCTCCTATGTACTTAGTGGAGATGGTCCCAAGCATGACACTGGAGGCTTGTTGCAGCCTTGTTATATAGGTGTCCGTTTGTGCATGTGTGAGAACACCTGTTCAGACTCCTCCTTTACCTAATAGGCCTTCTAGGATCACTTGAGAGGGAAAGATTATGCCTAATGCCTTTATGCTGTTGATGCCAGTATCCTCTTGCCTGACTTAAATGTGGTTAGTGGAAATGCCTCTTTGTAATTTCTTGGAGAATCCTTGGATGGTACTACAGGAGGACAAGAGACCTGTCGGAATGCATAACTCTGCTATCAGAAAATGGTTTGTACTTAACAGCTTCCAGATTTTGTTTTCAAGATACTTTGAAACATTGCACTGAGATGTAATACTACTAGAAACTGTGTGATATAAACTCAGCTGAAAAAGAGCTGGATCAGTAACTATATAATATTTTTGCATATGTAACAGTCCATTCTCCTAAGAGTACTTGAAGTACTTCCAGCATCAAAACATGAAGCAACACATTTGAAGGAAATGCTATCTTCCCATTGCTGTAAGAGTCAATATTGAAGTGAAACATGAGAGAAATTAGCCTTTAGGGATAAAGGAAAAAAACGATTGCCCCAAAAATACCTTGCAGATTCAATTTCATGAAGCTGAGGTTGACTCCTTTTTGTCTCAAAATGCAGCTTGAGCTGGATAATTTTTATCAACTTCTCAGAGTTCATTCACTTTACCGTTTATAACAAGCTGCTACAGTGCTTTCTGTAAAGGAAAAAAATTGAAAACAAGGGCTTTGTTTTGCAGAGTTCACCTGAAAGCGTGCCCCTGGGAAAGAATAGGGCTAGGGAAGTTCTAAGTTGACCTCTCAAGCTGTTAACTTCAGCATCATTGAAACTTATRCTTTCAACAGGCATCTGAGTCAGTATCTCCCTTGCTGCTTTAACTCGTCATGCAGAGCAGTTCCAGAAGATGCTAGATGTCATCTTGTTGCCCTGTTTGCTCATAGGGGATATCCCATTGTGTGCTGCTGTTGAAAAATYCAACTTTGACACTAAACTTTTTTTTGATCTTTCATATTCTCCTGTCTTTTCAGATAGGACTGGCCTGTGTGTGCTTGAAACCCACCTTTTGCAAGGGCCACTATGCAAAAGGAATATTCCACAGGTGTAATCCTATGTGAAGGTCACACTTCCCCCATTTTCCATGGCCTCTGTAACTGTTGCTGCAACAAGCAAAAGAACTTAGTMGTCAGTTTTGGAGAAGTATTAAATAGTCTCCTAAATTTTTACTTTAATGTATAAGTGTTAGTTATTTCTGATTTTTTAGTCATCCTTTGCTCTGATTTACCTGTTTACGTGGTATGCATGGTGTATATTTACACAGGTATGCACATAYGTGCACCTGCTCATCTTTTCCTTCCTCCATTTTTCCTCTGTAGGAAAGCATCCTTTGCTGTTGTTCCAAAAGGAATCACTGATAAACTTTGGGATAGATTCTGATCTGAAATCAGTTTGAAATGAAGTTCATTTCATGTGTGTGACAGACAAGCATCATGTCTTTTCCTTCTTGTACTCATATGCCCTGTCGCTGACATTAATAACCTCGAAGAATCAGAATACATTGAGTTCTGAAAGCTAATGTTATCGAAGAGGAATATTCAAGCCTCTCTTCTAAAAACACACATCAATCAGCATTTCTAGGACAGTACCCTGCATGTGGTATGGTCTTCTACCATTTATAACTAGTTCAGGCCCATTTTATAGTCCCTTTATCCTAGAGTAAATAGCTGTGCCAAATGATTTGGTAGATGCCTACAAGGCACCTTRTGAAGAAACATATGGGACACTTTTTTTTTTCTCATTTATATTAAATTACATCACTGCACTTCCACTGACCTCTAGTCAGTGATTTTTTTTTTTTGGCATGTCATTGTGGAGCCTATGAAGCTCAATTAAAAATTAATTAAAGTAAAATAGAGACTTCCTTTCCAAAACTGATTTAAAAGTAACTTCTGAAACTTCTGCTTAACAGAACTGAGTAAACAAGTTGAAGAGGAAAATCCAAAACAACCCATGAGCAAAAAAAAAAAATGTGGAGTGCAGAATGCCAAAATTGAAGATAACCATAAAGTGCTTATTACAGTTCAGAATGGTTTACTAGAGATTTGACACCATTTCATATGTTGAGCCTGTTTGTTATTGTTGTATTTGGACTTCATTAAAGTGCATTTAATTAAATCTATTGTAAATCTGTTTTATTCCCAGTGGGCCAGTTAATGTAATCTTGCTGTTTGCTTATAAGAAATATCAACCGACASTTCCTGCCCTGTTTATTTCACTGTTTATTTTTAGACCGTAGTGGAGTGTGTTTTGTCAGTTTATTGTGCAAACTCTTTGGGGCCATGACTTTTTGTCTCTGTGTCGTAGAGAGAAGAAAACATATTCAGTGATGTTAGGTAAAAAGGTGGAGAAATGGTCTCTCTGAAGATTGCGTTCACTGACTTTTATGAGAAATAAGTGCAAGATCGGACTATATACTTGCAAAAAAATTTCTTAGACTGGTATCTTCTCTTAAGCTTTTGGTAAGTTTTTCCAAATTTTCAAAATAATTTTTTTTCCTTTGCCTCTTAGGCTACTAAGAGGRCAAAAGGTATTTAAAGAATAAAAATAAGCAGATATTAATAAGCCTGCAATGAGACTGAAATTAAGAAAATCATGAGAGCCTTAGATTATTCACAAAGTAAGGATCTCCATGAGATCAATTTCCTGGAAACACCAGCAAAAATACTTTATAGTAACAACTGAAGAACACACTGTCTGTGTACTGTGAATAAAGTTTCCTATGAGAAGGTAGACAAAATGTACCTCCAAATGAAGGACTAAATTTCCAGTATGTACTGTACACATTGGCATTCCAATGTGTACAGTTAGATGTGTAAGATTTTGTGTGTGACTATCATTAACTTGTCATTTCAAGCTCTTCTAGCTGGGAAATGGCTCATAGGAGATCACTAAAGCTGTATGGAGTCTCCCTTTGAGTAGCCCTGAGTTTTCTTRCACTGTAAACTAATCCTGGATGGATTAAGCATTTAATGTTTGTCCATCCCAAATTTTAATAATAAGATAAATTAACTGAGTTTTAAAGGAGTATCTTGTTTCAGGAATGTTCACAGTTTTTTAGCATTGCGGGTGATGAATCTGCAACTGTTTCTTTTTTTTGGTTTTTGCCTTTTTGGAAAGTGCTGTGAACACAGCCAGATTGCATTCAGTGTTCCTTTCCTTTGTATTTACTCACTTTACAGAACTGCACAAATTTTAAAATATATATGTCTGTAGTTGAAGTCTTCTAAAACTGTCAATGGTGTTTTTGAGGCCCCTCCATGGAAAGCAGAGGAGCTCAGTGGCTCAAGTATAGCTTAAAAAGCAGAGGCATCTAAAATCATTGTCAATGAGAAAATGTTCTCCGTTTGATCTCTTTTCACGGGTTAGAAGGTGATTGATATTGGTTACACAGCCTTCAGAAGGATGTGCACTAAATTCCAGCTGAGAAAGGATCATCAATATGCCTACAGTTCCTAACATACCTGAAGAACTTTAACAGGCAAGGTGGGAGTGTGAGTTTCTTAGTGTAAAACTTTAATGATGAGAAAGGAGAGTGAGGGTACATGCAGACCAAAATGCAGATTATACGTATTGGGGAAAGATCATAGTATGCCTTTAAATTGCRCATTAGATTAGCTTTTGCTGATGTAATGTTCAGCTAGTTCCAGGAAAACCATGCTCAACTTTGATCCCACTAAAAGATCTACAAAATCAAACTGGTCAGCTGAGACGATTGTGTTTAAAAACTTGACAGAACTTATAKGAAATGAGAGGATGAACTTAACACTCAGAATTCCTCTGGAAAGGAGACAATTTCATGGTAGCTCTTATTAACACTGATAACTGTGAAATTAGCTGTTGCTCCAACTCCATGTTGGTACCATGAAAGAAGGGAACACCTGCAAGGGTGTTCTGCAGGCACAGAAAGGGGGAGGAGGTTGCACAAAGCCAAAGGGTGATGCAACTTAGTACAACTGTTACATAGGGGGACAATGGATCTGTTCATGGTTCATGCAGTTCACTGAAGGTGGAAGTCTTTGGGCATGGAAATTGAGGCTAAACGCTTTTTTCCTGCTGGCAAAAAGACACACAATATTGTCATGCTTTTTGAGTTGAGCAGTTAGCAGGTGTTAAGGTCTTGCAAGTTATTTGTATTGGAAAGTGTTGGCTTCTGAAGAACRTGTTAACATTCAGCTGCTGGGAATGAAGTCGGACCAGCTCACTGTAGGCAAGTGCACAACTCACCATTTTTGGCCTTTTCTTTAGGGCACTTTAGGGGAAAATTTGTCCCCTGAAGTACCTTTCTCATAGCACCACAATGTTGGCTTTTTTTGTTTGTTTCTGCTCTGACACATCTTTAATGCAGTTTTGGACCAAATAGCCAGTTCCCTGTTTCCGTTCAGCCTTACAGAACCCTGTTGAACATATGGTATAACTTCTGAGCATTTCCATATATGAGCAGTTTTGCATAATGGATATCCTGGGCTACATCAGAATGTAACAATTTATTTTGAATGAAAAATGAGCGTTGCTGTGTCAACTTCAATCTGAATTCATCCGAGATGCCATCATAGTAGTATTGTGGTCTGGTCTCAGGACTTGCACGCAATCAACTTGATGGGTTTTTTTAAGCAAGTGTACTAACGCAGAGTAACTTGAATGCATGATCTTAGCCTCCAGCAAATGCAAGATAACTTTACCTTTTTTTTAATCACTTCTAGAGCTAATTTAAGTTATATTAATTTGTATTTGCCACAGGCTAGGAGTGTGCATGTTGACAGTTGTTGTGACTCAGCAGAGCAATTAATTTATGTGCCTGAGTCCTTACAGCCTTTGATATGATTCCAGGTAGTCACCATTTGGAAAGCAAACTGACTCCTGGACAGCCTTACAAATGATGGATTGAATGGGTCACCTGCGTTTGTGCAACTTGAACAATGTTAATTGCATTGTGAGCACTAAACTTGATAGCAACATTTTAAGATACAAGTTTCATGTAGGAAAAAAGACTAGATACAGTTCTAAAAACCTCCTGAAGGACTTAGACTAAACAAACAAGGGAAGGAGGGAAGATGCTCTTTTCTGGAATGACAGAAATTACCGCCGCCCCCCCCCCCCTTTTTTTTCTTTTTTTTTTTTTTTAAGAAAAGGAAATATTGATGGAATGCAACTGGGAACTTGGGGGGGAGACAGGAGGAACTTGCTGGGAAATGTGTTGCAGCAGTGATTAAGGTAAACTCAAAGGGAGGTAAAGAACACATCAATGTAATGTCCAGACTTAAGATCTCAGTGTTGCATTTCTTTTTAAAGCTTTTTTTTGCTGCCCTCAGTTTTCGATGATTCTAAAGAGATGGCTGCACTTGGAACCTCACACCTATCATTAAAAATACCAGTATAACAAAGCATTAAAATGTGTGCTTTTAATTTTATTCCATTTGGATTGATCAGGATATACAAGGCTTTCCTCAGTGTTCCTTCAGATGATTAATATTTCATAGAGGCAGCAAAAGAGATAGCTGTAGAAGCAGTATTAATAATCATTGGTRTCAGAGCTTAACTCCCATTTAATCAGTTTTTAAATATATGTTCTTATGTGAAGATCAATTAGAGAAGTGTTCAGAAGAGAATACTACACGATAAATCTCTAACAGAATATTTGATAGATCAAAAATTATTTTCCAGGCTCCTTTCACTTAAGGGAACTTAAAATTCMAAGACTTGTGCATTACTTTATCCAAAATATACCTGGCTTCTAAATCGTCCCAACTTTCTCTGCGATCAACACTTSAACAGTCACAGATGTTCTGCCATTACGGGCTAAAGTTTCTAAAGACTTTGATAGAGATTAAAGTTTTCCTAGAGAGGTTTGGAACTTCATAATGGATTCTCAAAGAAATCCTTCTGAGRTGATTTTGCTGAGTTCCTGGAGATATCCAAGGTGAACCTGCTGTGCTTTCATTTAGGGTTAATTTCAGTGCTGTTGGGACAAGGCAAAAGAGCTTCTTCTAGAGCTGGTGTTTTCTAGCTGGGATGTTTGACTTGTATCTATTAACCTTACTTGACACTTACTTGAGAATTAGGGGAAATTGTGCTCTCAAATCACTATCTGCTTTGAAAACTATTATCCAGCATTTGTTTGAYCTGAAAAAAGAATGTTGCTGAGAAAGATAATATAGTTGCAAAAATAATTTGTTTTGTATTTGTTCAAAAGCCTGTATATTGGGTGCAAAATCAGTCCACTGATTCCTTCTGTTTATAAAATACCGTAATGCATCCCTGAGACCTAAAACACAGAAAAAAAATGCATATTATTGTGGTATCTGCCAGCACTACTATACTTCAGCCTTTGGCATCAGTTTAGGAAAAGCTCGCATTCATAACTTCTCTGCCATGAGGAAGCTAGTGGAATGGTACCAAGTTGTAAGTAGGYTGAGGATATTTGGTAGATGCTTTGGGGCCATTCTACCTCCTATGATTAGCTGGTTCAGAGACATGAGACGTGTGCTGGTGTTACCTCCTAGACAGGTGAGATCCTGAGGTGCTAATAGCGTGGGTTGAATTTGTTTTTAGGATACTCTTTCTATGATAATTTTTACAGGAATCTCTCTCTAATCCTGTCAGKTTTTTTTCATACTGAAAGTGAAGTTGTTTTCTTTCCTCATGTTTCAGTAGGACTTGATCACAAGTCTTTTTAAATAAAGAGCAATGACCCAGATAATGTGCTTATATGTAGAGAAAGTAATGGTGGGTTTTATTGCTGCCTTTCTTCCTAGCTATGGAAGGAGGTTGCTTTCTGGGTCAATAATGCCATTTGATCTAAGCCCACCCGCTGACACACACTGGCAGCTTCTAGAGCCCTTCTCGTCAAGAGACGAGCGAAAGGTCAGCGGTTACAGATTGCTGCTTGGGGCAGAGCAAGARCTGCAGTAAGAGCTGAACTTCCTGTAGCGTTTTGACACTGCTGGCAGGACAGCCCGGGATCAGAGAAGTGAAGTTTGTGTTTATAACAGAGGTGTTGCTGCTGCACATGGTGGGCGCCCAGCTCCTCTCTTCGCTGCCCGTGTATGTGGCGGGCCAGGACTCAGATGTGTGCCTGTCTTTGCATGGTCTTCCTGCTGCGTGTCTGCACCCACTTTGTGTTGCTCCAAAATGTGAAGCTTAATGGACGTAAACCTAACATTGGGGGGTCTCAAAACGTACAGGATGCAACACAGGCCTGCAGTTTAATTGCTGAATCTGGATGTTGGAGCTCTGCTTTAACTGAGCCAAAAGAGAGCAAGTCCCTTTCTCATGTAATAAGCTACAAATCTGATAGCAATTAAAACTCATAGTAGGAAAAAAAATCCAATTAATTTCCAGCTGCATAGCTTTAAAATGCAGCAGCAGGATATGCAGGTAATTAAGAAAATTAGCTTTAATAAAGTCGGTTTAAAAAAAACCCTGAAGGCTGAGGGCAAACTTAGCTTTCCCATAGATTGCCTTGTTTTCGTTGTCTTAACAAGAAAGGAAGCAACCTTATTATATTGCTGCACAATGTTTCTTTGTGTTGGTGGGGTGTTGAGGATCCCAAAGTTGGAGGCAGAACCTCCCGTTGCCGGGTGCTGGCAGGGCCGGCGCGGTGGCTCTGCGCCTGCGAGGGGGCCGCGGTGTGCGGAGGGGCTGGGGCCGCGCTGTGCAGGGGGGTGAGCAGCCCCGCGCCCTGCGGGACGGCCCTGCGCGTCCGCCCGTGGCTTCCCTCGGGGGCGGGAGACGGTGGCCTGGTCTGGGACGGACATCGGGAGACACAGGGGTGGCCAAAGGGGAGTTATGAAGGCCTTGCCTTTTTGAAATGAGGTAGAGTCCTTTGGAATTGGCTTGATAACCCAGGGGTTGCCAATAAATACAGTTTGAATCTTGGGGTCACTCAGAGTGGAAGGACCACTGCAGACTGGAATCAGCAGCTTCCACACCATGTAAGTTTAGTGAGAGTAGATATTTGCCCTCCTAAACTCTTCGGATCATGTAATCTCCCTCCTCTAGGATTATTGTTTTCTGAAATTGGTTCTCTTTCTGCTCAGGAAACCTCTCTGCAGAATCAGAGAGCAAGAACCTCTCCTGGTCGATATTCTTTCAGTCTCTGTATACCAATTCCTTTTGAGGTAGTTTTAGAGCACCATGTATTCTGTCCATGGATTCCTTTGCTCAGGAGGGCACTGGCAAGTTGAGAAAAGTGAATTCATTGCTAAGTAAAAACAAAACGTCAATACTGACTCACAGATTTTCAGGCAGCGCTGTTACCTTGTATTTGTTGTTTTTTCTTTTCTTTCACTGTACAGTGAATGGGCGATAGAAGTAAGAGGGAGAGATGCCAGCTGAGCATATGGCTTAATAACATTTAATAGTGGAATCATGGAAAAAAATATAAAAAGCATTATAAACTACTATTTTAAAAGATGTTACTCTTAGGAACAGGAATCAGATGAAAATGTCTTAAAAACGGTAGAACCACTGCTGCTGAGTAGCTGAGCTAAAGCACAGTGATTTGTAGTGAAATGTTTTATGTAAGGGTACAGGCTCCTGCAGCAGAGTAAATTGCATCAGAGCAGTTTTGATGGGTGGATGTGCCCGTGTCCTGATTTCATCTGTGCAGCAGGATGCATTAGATCTGTGTGAAGTAGCTGTTGTGTTTATAGGGGGCAGGGGAGGTGGCTGCAGCAAAGGCCAGCTTTCTTTTGGACAGCACCCGAGCTGGAGGCTGCAGTTAGGCTCTAGGTGCTGCCATAGTGCATCAGWAATGTTTAAGGAAAATTACTGTGTGCTAAATGCATTCAAACCCTCCTTCCTGAGGAGGTAAACATAACTGGCGCTCTTGCCATGCCACTGATCTTCCTTTGAAAAWCCTCCTTGTTTTTAAAGCTGCGCTTTCCTGTGTCATCCCTTCTACTAGATGAATGTTTTATGTTTTGTGTGCAAATTTGAGTAAAGCTGGAGCACACCATGCACAAGCACCTTACCTAGAGTTTCAGCTTTTGCAGTGAATAGTTGCCTTTCCTAACCAATATGCATTATGTCTACATCACATATTYAAGACAGAGACTGAATTCAGCAAACATTACGCGTGTCCCATTTTCAGTCTGTTTTGCATAGAACATGTCCTTTTGACAGGAAAGGGCTATCTGGACTTGCTGTCTTGATGCTGCTCACGCTCTGTATCAGTGGCTGCAGTGGTCTTGGGCAGATTAATACTCCCTGCTGAGAGAAAAAGGTCGTACGTAAATGGCAGGTTGCTATAAAACTGTGTCAGTGCCCTTAGCTACAGAAACTTGTTACCATTCCARAGTTATTTCTTCTACAGGTGGATGCTGTCCTGAATAGCTCCTGAAATGTCACCTTTGTTGTATTAAGTGGTTTTTGATAAATGCAGAGTGTGTCTTTGGTAGTCGGTTCGTGTTAAAGATGACTGCCCTAGGAAATCACCACTTTCAAGTTGCTCTGACTGAATTTCATCATTGTTTCTTTTTACCTGGAGAMGGATGTGTTTAATTAGCTCTGTAATGAGCACAAGAGACTTCTTTCCCCTTATTCCCTCATCCCCACATCWCCTTTCAGTGAGGAGTTTTGGGGTTATTTTTCATCCACAATTACCTTCATAAACCCCTTACCAGATTTATTTCAAAGTTATTTGAAACTGTATTTAACAATGATACTTGAAAGGGTCAAATATTTTCCTTTTCTATTTCCACGTGGTCACCTCTCAAAAAACCTCAAAAATTACAAAACTGAAATAAATAGCAACTTTCTCACGTTTGTTTCTTCTTTTTAAAAATGAGCATAGTGAATTTCAGCTCTTACGGTGTGTTCCTGGTGCTACCATAGTGTAAATCTTTTTTTCTGCATTTTTTTTTGCTATTGCAGAATATTTGTAAGATGTTAAATCTACGTGTTGGGCAAAAAGGATGAAGTCAGTATTTCCAGAAGTCCTTCTCTGGAATAATCAACTTGCTTTACTCATCTTGATTGCCTTGATTTGTGCAGTGACACTGTAAAAATATTGCTGAGCTAAATCATAAGTRTTGAGTTAACTCTTAATGTTCTTAACCAAAAAAGTGAAATTAGATTGTGTTTGTGTTCATTTTTTTTATTCAATGAAAGATAAAATATTCATCTTTAACCTAAAAGAATTGGAATTAGTTGCTGTTATTTGAACAGTTATTTGAACAAGTTAACAACACGATGAAATGCCTCTCCATTTTCTTTCCCAGGGCTGCCACAGACCAAAAGGCAGTCTTTTTCAGCTCAGCTGGAGCAATAACTTTGTTCTTCTGGTTGAGAGTAAATTATGATAAGCCAAAAAGATTTGGAAAGAAGACAAAAGGTCAATTTTTCAAAAGAGCCAAAGCACCCGGTTGTGTGTAATGCTAAAACTGCAGTATTTTTTTTTCTGGTGTATGATTTCATCGTTTTTGTGAAATGCTGTGGGAATGGAAACATCAAAATTAAGCTGCTAAGCTTGTGTCGTTAAGAGATTTATGATGAATTTATGTTGTTCTTGGTGTGCTACACTTTTAGGGGAGGCATACTTTAAAGCTCCCCTTCCTAAAACATTATCTTTGAGAAGGAAGCCTTAGAGAAGATCCCTTTTTGAAGGACGGAGGTGGGTCATGTAGTTAAAAGAAGCCAGACAGTTATTCCTTCAGCATTTATTGGGCAGCTCTGATTGAAGAATACTCTACCTAAGAAGTCATGCACCAGTCTGTGTTTATGAAAGAGATTTCTACTATTGGTGTTTTCTTGCTAGGGAACTTGTCTCCCAACACAGGGATCTCTGACCACTGAGGATTGCTGCAGGAAGAATTCTGCACAGAGTGCCACCTAAGGTTTAGTTTCMGATGTAGATGGGTTTCATCTATTGCTGCGTGTCTACTTCATTTGTCAGTCAGGGAAGCTAACTAAATTTTGGGAGTGTTCCTGAATTTCCTCCATTTCCTCCAGAGTAAAGGATGTTTCACATCTACCCAAAATGGTAACTTCCATTCCTACAGCACTTCCAGTTGGAATGTTTAGCCAAGAGCTTTAGAAGCATTAATGAACTTGGCAGTAAAATGTCCTTATGCAGATACCCACCTCATGCTGCAGATGGCAAGTCCTATGCACAGAGTTGCTCTGAASTGCTGCAGTAACAGAATTTAGGCTGGCTGGTAATTGTGCAGGGCCATCTTTTCTCCTGTGAAGTAGGGATTTTAACTCACGACTTATCTCCAGCTCTTGGTATAYACTGTCAGAGAGCAGTGAAAGAGGAGGTTAATGGATGCCTAGTTTTTATGAGACAGGAGRAAAAATGAGGCCTTGGGAGGGACATCTGTCTCGCTCCATGTGCACTTAAAAGGTTTTTATTGAGGCATGAAAGGTTGCCTTGTTCCATGCTTTGTCTTCTCATTGCTTATCCAGGCAGTGATGTGCTGCCAACAATTCAATGCAGGAATTGCTCAAAATATACCCTATTAACCTATATTAAACCTCATGTATGTGGTATGTGGGCAATCACAGAAGAGAAGGGGAAGAAAATGGAATGGTCTGTTCTTTCCCTCTTAACATGCAGGAAGTCAGTAAATAGTCAGAGGGGCAGCCATGGTGAAGGGGCAGATTTATGTGAAGCCTACTTGCCACTCATTCCATAAAAATACTGAGTTTGTTCATGCTCAAAGCACATGTTTTTAACTAATTCTTTTGAACTGAGATGAGAAGGAGAGAAATTCTATAATTACTTTGGTAATATTTTTTCTTTAAAAGTGTGATGTATCCTTGGTGCATTCCAATGGGAAAAAAAAAATTACTTGTCTGTTTTTGTGACCTTCAATGAGAAATGTCAAGAGCAGAAAGGGATAATTTGATAGTGTGTCTGCAGAATRAAATAAATGGGATGGCAAGATACCTCTCCAGCAAGCTCTTCAGTTTGATACAATAATTTAGATGATTTCTACATGCCCCAACCTGCTAAGCAAATGAAAAAAATGCAGCAGGATGAATTCTACGTCAGTAGTCTCTAGATATTTCTGTATGAAGTACCTTTGACTTCTTTCTCCATGCTACCTCATGTGCATGCATTGATTTCTGTGAATAAATGAAGATTTATTAGTCAAATATTGTGGGCATTGTGGATGTCAAATGAGATACTTAGCCTGTGGATTGACCCAAAAGCACAAAATTGTGTAGTAAAAATATGTACAGGAAATAATTAAAAAAAAAAGTCTCCGAGCGAGGTCCAGAATTGGGCATTGCACCATCTTTGTTCTTTGTGTCCCTTCATCAAAGGGACAATTCCAGCATCAAGCATCAAGTTTTAGTTTCCTCTCTACTGTTATTATAAGGAAAATATAGTAGTGTGGTGACTTGAGGAACTCTTTCAAGCAAAACTTGGTGTGAGTTCTATTTCAGTTTATGATGAAGTTCTATCAGTGCTTCCTTTCATTTGTTCGGACCTGCATAAGGTCAAGTGGTGTTGTGCATTTCCCAGATTATGAACAACAGGTTGTTGAATTTTAGGGAAATACATCATCTTGTACTGCTTCGGGAGATATTTCTGTTTGAAATCCCACTTTCTCAAGTAAAGAATGCAAGTGCTAAAACTGGCCTTGAAAAACCTTCAAGTTTAAGAATAAAAAAGTTTCAAAGTGAGAAGATACTCGAGTATAGTGTTTGAAACTGAAAATTTGTTAAAAGCATGAAGGTGATGCTTGATCTATATGGCCAATTGGGATAGGAAGGGCAGCTAGAGAAAATAAGCAGACTTTATAACTTGGAGGWGAAACCATTCCTAGGTTAGGAGATCTTGGACTCTAGTTGACACTATTTCCTATTTGGTGTTAATTTATGTATGTCTTATACTAGGTAAAACAGATTGTTTTGGTTTTGGAGTCCTTGCAGAATGCTGCCAGCGAAGAAGTGTCCCTGCTGAGGCAGATAGTGAATGGGGGGAGCCTGGGGCACAGCAGCGTACGGGCGTATGGGAACTTGGTCCTGAGAGAGCTCTCTTGGAGAGGCCGGTTTCGCCCAGGAAGCGTGCCAGCATGGATCAGGARAGCAGGTGGTAGCTCCGGACCCTCAGGGCAAGAGGGAGCTGACCAGGTCCCCGCAAGCTGCGCTGCGAGTGCCAGGCTGTGGAGCTGGGGAGGGCTCTCTCACGTGCCTGTTTACACTAGAATGCCGTTTTCCACAGATAATCCATCAATATCAATGTCAACAGTAGCTTCCTGTTTTCTGCAACAAAGCAAGCTGTGTGAATTAACGGGAACCAGGGTAGGGAAGAGCTGCTGCCGTTCCAGCAGGATCCGGTGGTCAATACCGTGCCGATGTGGCACAGCTTGAAGTTGAGTGGCTCATTATCCTTGCAGCACTTGACCTGTTGTATAGGATATGCTATAGGAGAGCAGTACACAAGAGAAAAGCCTATATGTAGATAGAAACAAGCCCCTTCTACGTTTGTCCRTAGGATATAAATATTGTTGATCTCTTTTTCTCTCTGACATTTGGTTAGTGTGGTACCAAACCAATACAGAATTTTTAAATAATTTGATTATTTCCACTTTCTTATTCAGTTCCTCTGAGCTCTTAATATAAGAAAATGTCATCTAAGTGCAAACTATTCAACATCTTCCTCTCCATTAATAAAATAACATTTCACATGCTGACTAATATCTGTTTCCGTTTGAGTGTGTAGGTAAAGGGGAATGGTCTATTTTCATATTTTTTCACAAGAATCCCRTGTTTCTGTGGTGAGTAAGTATATGATTAGTTTGGAGTGAGTGCTTGTATTTAAGAACTTATTCAAAAATCTTATGAAGTGTCTAATCAGTTTTTGAGGAAGCTTGAGGGTAATACCTTTCGAKAAATGCCCTCCATCAGTTTGAGGCTCTTTGTTTCTAGTGCTTGATCCAGGCTTGGTCATACTCACAGCACTTGTGGGTAGGAGTGTGGCTCACCTGAAAGTCTTCATTATTACGAAACCAAGTAGTGACTTCTTTAAACCTGTGGTATTATAGATACTTTTTGCATATCCCAGACACCAAGGCAAACAAATCCTTTTGTTTGGAGGAGTTGGTTAATATTCTTCTTTCCTGCCCTTGTAGCTTCAAAAGACCTGCTGAGGCTAATGGAAATGTGCTGGTGTGATAATTCTCATTTTGAACAGTGAACCTTTACTTGGCATTAGGTGGCGAATTTATGCCTCAGAGAGGTTGTCTTGAGATAAACCAACTCATCAGCCCTTTAACTGCCATCAAGTTGCCTTGGAAATGAGGGTCACTGCTTGGTGGCAGGRTCAGTGCTGGCAACTGGCTGTTGAGGTCAGGGATGGACCATCAAATATATGAAGGAGGTGGACTTAGGTGAGCAAACAGGAGCGTGTCCTGCTCTGAAGAAAGAGCTTGGTAATTCTTTGCTTGCTCGGTACTTCCTGTCATGGCAGTTCATGAGATTGTTTTTAGGGATAATTTGAGGCAATAGGGCACAGTCTTGATCCAATTCATTCATTGCAAATAGAAATAGCTGGTTTATCAAAATGTATGAAGAGCTTGAGGAAAAGAGTGTTTATTGAATTCAAGTGTATTGGATATCCCAATTGGATATATGAAGGTGTAGGAGAATACAGAGGGGAAAAAAATGTCTGGTTGCTCCCATGGTGGAAATGTAGGGAGGTATCTTGGCAAGCAGACTAAAATAGAGAATTTTAAAGTATTACTAGAAGATTTCAGCCATAGCYTTTCGAGAGCACTCCTCTTCTAGTCATAAACTGGTAAACCAGAAAGGCTTAATAGTGACTAAGATGATCAGGATACTTTGAGCAGTTTTGCTCATTCTTTATAGAATACAGCAACTAGTAGAGCACTGCTGTTCTTGAGATAGGCAGATTGTTTTCAAAATGCCTCAAATAAGGATAAACTTTCCATATTGCACATTACATATTTCCATGAGCAACAGAAGTGGCCTAGTGGTGGTTTAACAATGATTATGGTCTAATCTTCTGCAGAATAGAGTAAACATCTCCACATCTTACCACTTCTTATTTCCAAAATGAAAAACATAGTTCCTTTACTTTGCAATTAATAACTGAAGCACATAATAGTAATAATTGAAATAAAGCAAGTCTACCCAGAAAAACAAAACTACAGCAGAGAGAAGTATTTCATTTAATAGGCTTCACAAAGGTATTCTATTACTGCTGTGACGATAAGCACAAGAATTGATATTGGATAGATGAGAGACTTGTTCTAGTGGGCTGTTTGCACCGAGAAGGAAGTTATGCACTGGAAGATTGCTAGCTGTGATTTGGGAGAGCTCTTTGCATCTATATGTAGCAATTTTGAGATATGCATATGTAAACAAAAGCTAATTTGTGGTTAAGATGAGGGAAAGAGGAAAGGGAAGTTAAGAACTGTTTGAGGTACAGTGGATGACGTGCCATGCCATGGTAAGTTAATGGAAAAAAMAGAATTTCAGAAAATAAGGTTCTGTGGACCTTATTCTCCAAATAAAGCTGACTTGGCTTTCCCTGAAGTCAGTAAGAATCTCTTTGTTAATTTAAGGAGCCCTGGATCCAGTTCTGTCTGAACTGTGTTTGTTCTTCCTGACAACTGAACGCTGGGATGTGGCTTCCTAATGTGGAAAAAAACGCTAAATGGGCTATCAGAAGAGTGAAATCATGGGATGTTTAAAACCTTGTAAGAAAGCCAATGAAAATGGACAGAAATAATCTTGATTTTTCTAGAGAAATGATAAATAGTCTGGGATCCCAGAGACAATTTGTTATCTTCTATGTTAGYTTTCCTGAAGGAAGGTCAACAAAAATACTTAATAGCCTACTGCTGTGGTATTTTACAAAAGCAAAGAAAAGCAYTGTTTTTTTCTGAGATAAAAATAATACCTTGCACACTTCCAAACCATCTGTTTTGTCAGCAAAGGTGAAACTGAGCAAAGATGATAGTCTATACTTCCCTTTCCATATAGAGGGAAAGATGCATAAATTATTGGTTATTTCCAGCRATGGGGTGAATTTATCCCATTAGCTGTAATGCAAACAAGGTTAGGTCTGAGACCAAACGGTGCGGATTGGCCCAACAGAGGCAATAATGTTGCTCACAGAGCTGCAAAGGTGTGGTGCCTGGAATGCACCTCACTCCATTTGCAGCCCAAAGGCACTTCTGGTTGAGGAGGGGTGAGCTAATGGGCCTTGTCTGGTGACTCTGTTCTCTCTTTTTCTGTCTTTAGATCTCTCAGCTTATGACAGAGACGAGCCGAGAGGGCCTCACGGAAGCAGCCTTGAACCGCTACAACRCAGATAAACCCTCCTTGTTCAGCGTCCCGGCTTCCCAGAGCACCTAYGTGGCCAGTGAAGTGTCCACTGGCACCTCGGTGGCAGCATCGTTTTTTGCCAGGTAAGAAAGATTCCTCGTATTTCCCTTCTCAGGAAACACAATTTCTTGCATAATAAGAAGATTTTGTAGCGTGATACACTACCATGCTCATGTTGTGGTTGATAGACATGGCTCTAGATGTAGGTCTACCAGAAGCTGGCTGAGCTAGTGTGACTACATTGCTTCATCCACCTGTGTGCCTTTATTTGTATGTTAGGGATGGTGCTTCCACCCCATGTTTAAAATAACTCTTGATATGGATTAAAATGTAATTCTAATTCCAGAATAATAACCGACTTGCASAGACTCTAGAGGTGGTTTCCTGAATGAGAAGGGCCTAAGTACTTTTTTGGGATAAGCAATTAATTGTACAGCTAGCAATCAACCGTGGAGCTAGCTGGAGGTCGACAGTTCTGTTTGGTGGCCAACCTTCTGGTTTTCTTAGTGAATGTTATTTCTGTGTAGGTAAATTGTTCTTATTTCTACCTCCAGATTGAAAAGTTAAGGTTGTTGACTTGATCAGAGAGTCCAACTTGGCCTCAGAACTCCCCTTTCTATTAAATATTGAGTCAATATTTCCACAAATCTGAGAAAGTCAAGTTTCATAAGAAAATCTTGCAGCTATCTATTAATTTGTTACCAAAAATCAAATGGGCATAGCAGCTAATAAATGCAAGGTCTACTGCCAACAAAGGAAAAGCTTTTCTGTGCRAAAATATGCTCTTTTCAGAACATAATCTTTTTGGCCTGCTTGAYATCTGATGTAACTAAAGAAGTTGAAATAATCCTTTTCTTTTAATACTTCCCAGTAATGAGGGAATTGACTTGGGAATATTTGTGGAAGTAATGAAATAACATGAGAAWAAGCTATTTTCACAGGACTTTCAATCCAACCTAGTAAGATATCTGAATTTCAAAACACTGAGCAAACTTTTGAGTGAACTCCTCAGGCATATCCAGATTAACCTTCCTACCCTTTACGGAGCCAGCTATTAGTAATTCCACATGATTTTGTTTCATTTTAAAGGCAAATGGAAAACATATTAGGTTGCTGAACTTGGAAAATAGTAAATCTCAAAGGAAGATTTTACTCTCCTGGTTATTCTTCTCCACCTTGAGGACTGTTGAGGTTCAACCGGTGTCATGCTGCATTTAAAAGGATTAAGAGCAGCATTTCAGAGGAGCCAGTGCACATTGTTTACCTCTGAAAGCTTTGTCATTTTTTTCCAGATAAAATGTAACACTATAATAGTAAATATCAATTATAACAGTGGTCTGGATTTGCTGCCCTTTTCTGTTTAAGTGCAGGCAATTTAAATTAAAATTGCTGAATGTACTCATATGGTAATATCTGACGGGAATGCAGATTGGGATTAGCACATATTTAGCATGACTTGCATAAATTGATTTATGAAGCTGGCTTAGCTCATTTGCTCTTCATTGTTTCACTGTTTTATGCTGAGAGAATTCATTTTCTCTTAATATACTTTGCTGGAATGCAGGAAACTAATTAAATTTATTCTAAATCCCTAGTGTAAATCACAGCGTTTTAAGCAGAACTCTCTTAGTTTCTAGSTGATGGTATGAATTCTTGGGTTTGAATTCTTCTATGTTTGTCCCAGCAGAGAGTTCCCATATGTTTGGACTGTTTATTTTTAAGCTGCACTTTGCAAGACAAAGTGACTGGTTTAGCTTGGAGAATTGCATAATTAGATAATATCACTTATGCAAATCAGTTTTGTTCTGGACTTCAAATTATCTCCTCTGATGATAGTTAAACCAGCAAATTAAAGTCGGTCATTCACTGCTTAACCTTCAACAAGGAATTTTGTAACTTGTTTTCAAAATGCACAGCACTCGTTTCTTTTTGTTTTGCATCTTATGCTTATTTGCATTTGTAAAGTTGGGTAGAAAATGGTGGAAAATACAAAGTAGAAGGTAGTCATGGTCTGACCTGTTAACATGGTGCTTTGTTACAGTATTGACTAGATATGGTAGGCATATGAATTCTGTTTTTTTTGTTTGTTTTCTGTTTATGTGTGGCTGTAGTGCYTGCCAGCTGGCTTGGTATTTTTGAACATGTCACTAAAGACATTTTTCATGAACAATAAATAAATTATCACCCAGGAAAATTTGCTAATCTGAAGCTGAGGTTAAAAGTGGAGTTGTTAAAAATATTATTTTTAAACTAGAATAATATCTCATTATATTTGACCCTAACTTTCCTAATAAGCAAAGCAAACCTCAGGTGAGGGGGTGGAAAAAACAGTTAAACTGAAATGCTGTAGTATAGAGGGAATGTCAAGACATCACAGGGACTTTTGGCTGTAATTACTTGAGGAAACAGCAGGCCTGGACTAGACTAAGACCTGGCAGCTGGTACTTTTTCTGCCCTTGGTTCTCAGCTAGTCCAGCATCCAACAGTGCTTCTCGCAGGCAGGCCTGTGGCTGGCGACGAGCTGTGGAGAAATGTCCGAACGTCTGAAGGCCGCAGGGAGGCCGCAGTGACTCTCCACCTCCTGAGAAGGCAGGAGACGAATCAGTCACCTCGATACGTAACTGTTGTGTTTCATGGTCTACGGAGGAGGGATTTCCAAGCTGGTTAAAAGGGCTGCAACTTCTGGGAATTGCCACTTGCTGGGATTTTGCTGCAGGAGAATTAAAGATCTGTCAGGATTCCCATGGGGGAGGCTGTGAATATTTTGAAGGAACGAACTGTGAGAACTGTCCAAAGCAGTGTGCTGGCAAGCCTGTGAATATTAGATTACACAGGTATGAATAATGAATTTTAAATAGTGATTCTGATATTCTGATACCTCAGAATACTTATTATGAGATTCCAACCTAAAGGTATTSTGTGATACAGAAACAGAATTCAATCAATTGCACTTTTAATGAGAAACAGCAAATCTGCCTTCCCGCTGGCAGCCCTCACTCATTTTAGCCTCAAGTACCCTCTACTCCATGCTAATTTAGCATCAGTCTTCTTCCTAGTATTGTGTTAGTGACAAAAATAACTTGTTTAGTGAAACTGAAGTAATACTAAGAGACATTTACACAAAAAGAATATTCCCAGAGCAGTTTAGGATTTGTACATGAGTTAACTTTGGCCTCTGTTTTGGATCTTTATCATAAGAGCATCAYCTGTTTAGGCCGTGGCAGGTGAAGACATACTCCTGCCTTATTTCCTACAAGCACAGCCTAGGAGTGTGTCACAAACAACCAAAGGAGAGGTGAACGGTATTGCAGATATTGCCAGAGACGTGGAAGAAAGGCCTTCTGACATTAGTTTGTGAGTAAAACATGTGTGTTGTGACCCAAGCTGTAGAGTATCTCCGTGATCCCTTGAAGTAGGAGAGCACAGAGCGGGGCTCAGAACTGGACCCAAGTCTTTCAGCTGTCATTCCGGTAACTCACTGGGACCCTGGTGCAGCCCCTTGCCTGTCCTGCCACAGCAAGCCTGCTGTGGAGGAAGGGGGGAAATTCCTCTGCTTCATGAGGAAGGGGAAACATAGATGCCTGTTTCTCTTCGCACCTGGAAAGAAGATCAAAAGTTTGAGAAGGAGCTATTTCAAACAGTAATGTTGAAAGTGGTCAGGAAATGTAGTGTATCCTGAACAAATGCCACCTCAATCTGAAATCCTGTGCTGTATAGTCATATTTGTATTATTTGAGCCTGATGGGAATATAGATAATCTTGAAAGCAGGCCGAAAAATGTTCTGGGGATCATTTTCCATGTCTTTATGCAGTTTAAACACCAAGCAGGACCACACAATACTTCTGTTGTAGGTGAAATAAAGTATGTTTTTCAGTTCAAATGTGAAGTGTCCAGATTTTTGAATAACGTGGTACTTTGAGAAGAAATAATAATATAAGCCCTTGGCTTCCTATATAATGCAGTTACTCAGCATGGAAGCTCTAGTGACAGTTGTACCTCTTCTTGGAAATGTCGTGGGTGACCCTGTTCATCCTGGTTGCCCACCTGTGTGTGGCTTGGCAGCTGGGGAGGAGAAGGTTGGGGCGGTGAGGGACCAGGCAGCTATATGAGCTTCCTGGGCATGCTTTTGAAATCTCTTTATTTAATTCTGGTGCATATTGCATGGAATACAAAACTTACAGGAGGATGGGATTTGTAGTCCCACTTGTTGAAGCCTCTGTCTTATTTTGGTGATCTAGCTCCTCAGAGACTCCAGAATTTGGAAGCTTAAGCCCATGCTTTTGGTACCTATACAATAAACKGGTGACTTGACATATGGCTTTTGATGTTTCATGTTTTTCCTTACACATGTATTATTTCTGTGATTTTTGTTGAAATTTGAAATAAGGAGTAGATCTGCACAATCAGCGCAATTGTGGGAAGCCAAATTTGGGATCCATCTCCATGGAGTAGGAACTTCTTTACTGTGAGGGTGACAGAGCAGTGGAACAGGCTGCCCAGGGAGGTTGTGGAGTCTCCTACTCTGGAGGTCTTCAAACCCGCCTGGATGCCGCCGTGTGCCCCGTGCTCTGGGTGTCCCTGCTGGAGCAGGGGATTGGACTAGATGAGCTCCAGAGATCCCTTCCAACCTCAACCACTCTGTGATTCTGTGAAGTGCTGACTTCAGCATCCCTGAGAAGAAAATTATTTTCTGAGACTTCCGTGAAAACACATTTTGGTTTCTTGCTGACCAAACTACGTAGAACCCAACAGAATTTTCTTTCATTAGCTRAACAAACTAAATTTAACGGTTAAATCGTGGTCAGTCTGCCACACATTTTAAAAAGCTACATGTTAACCAATCTGATCAGAGTTAGTGCTCTTTTTCCCTCATCTCTCCATCTTATGCAGTAAACTGCATAAGAAATACATAAATCAAAGGATGTTAAGATTAAAAATCCAGAAAGTGTCTTTCAGTAGGAATGCTGGCAGCAAGTTTTAAAACATCTGTAAATCATTTTCACAGATATTACTACCTTCAAAGTCTCTTTTTTGGGCTGAGCAGGGGAAATTTCGGTCACAATGATCTCAGTCAGCCTGAAAGACCAGGAATCGAATATTTAAATGTGGCACCTAAATTTGAGTGCGCAACTTCAGAGGCTGTTGCTGAGCTCCACTCTAAAACATAGGACATCCACATTCATAATCACAACTCCTCTGCACTCTCTGTTGTGAGGTAGCCCAAAAGAACAGGCTGTTTTTACTTAGAAAAGGACCTTCTGCTATTCATGTTATTCAGTGTTATAAAGAAAATATTGAACAAAAGAGAATCTTGGCTCTTCCCAGAGCCGAACATGACTAGTGCTTGGGGCAGCAGAATCCTCCCCTTTGCTCAGCTTCAGTGAAAACAAACTAAAAATGTCCCTGCAGAAAAGCCATGTGTTATGTGCCCCCGTAGCCAGGACTGTCCTAGTCAGGGCRAGGAACTGCTGTACAGGAACCAAAAGACCTGGGTTAAGTGCCACATCTGGATGAGGGAAGGCAAAGGTGTTGGTGTGATTTTGCAGGAAGTTCTATCTTGGATCCAAAGCTGTCTCCAGTGGCAGCCTTGTCAGAGGTAACATATGCTCCTCAGCGCTTTTGTTTGGATCCATTCATATCTTTTCATTAMAAAGAAGTTTAAGAAAAAGGTTCCTGACCCTTTCTGCAGGAAGTGCATAATGTCTGTTCCCAAAGCTGCGGTGGCCTGATCATCATACCTCGCACATCGTTGCTATTTAAACAAAACCTTAAGAAAATGTATGCAGTTTGAACTCTGGCTTGGAAATTATTCTGTAAATGTAGATAAATAATTCAAAACTTCATTCTAAGCAGATCCATGCTGTGATGGCTGCAGGTTAATTGATATTGTTTGCAGATTAAAGTACAGATAACAGACCTTGATTTTTAGACAGGCTTTTGGGAGAAGGTGTGTGGATCTGCAAGAGGACATGTGCTGAAAGTACCCCTAGATTATCACAGAGTGCTGTGCTTGCAGAGGCTTGCCATGTGCTTATCCTCAAAGTGCCTAACTGATGGAAAGGATGTAAAGCCACCTCGTGCTCCTTGTTTTGAAATAATCCATTTCAGATGTACAGAGAGTTTTACCTGAATTAAATCTAGTTTTCTGGACTAAGCATGTTTTAAAAATACTTATTTAGAAGTGACTCATAAACTGAAATAGAAGATAATGTGAGGACTGTGTTTTCTGAATGGCATTTATTCCACATCTGTTGTATTTTTATTGATAAAGTTATTACTGACTTGCATCATTATAGAAATAGTTACCATAATTWGGAGTTACTTGTGTAGATTTCACAGCCTTGAGAAATCTTGATAGAAACGTTCTAAGTAAAGMTGCAGATTCCTGTCTTTCTTTGGAGAGTTTTGGGTATTGGGTTGCTTCTCCGTAGTCCAACCCACAGTTTCATTTTTGGCCTGTCTGGGTTTATGAAACAAAGGATACACATACCATGGAAGGTCTCYTATTAAGAGATTTTTAAAATGAGTATTTTGTTTTCTAGGCTTAATTCATTATCTTCATTTCTTTTTTCTGTGTATACTGCCTGAAAGGCTTACCTTCCTGTTCTGATCCTGTACGAATTTGTGCTGTTTAGCTGCATTTTTTTCCAGCACRTATTCAAGTGCTTCGCATGTTTTCTTTCCGAAATCATGCAAAGGACTTTGTTTTGGAACTTTATTTCATGCCTTTTAATTGTATATAAGTCTGTGGACTTGCATCTAGAGGGTGTTTTTCCTGTTAATTTTAATATGAACAATTATATCCATTTTTTTTTAATTCACAGATTCACAGATTCACAGAATATTTAAGGTTGGAAGGGACTTCTACAGGTCATCTAGTCCAATCTTCCTGCTCAAGCAGGCACACCTACAGCATGTGGCACAGGGCGGCATCCAGGCGGGTTTTGAAGACCTCCAGAGTAGGAGACTCCACAACCTCCCTGGGCAGCCTGTTCCACTGCTCTGTCACCCTAACAGTAAAGAAGTTGCTCCTCACCTGGAGACGGAACTTCCTGTGCTTCAGCTTGTGGCCATTTCCCCTCGTCCTGTCGCTGGCCACCAGTGAGAACAGCTTGTCCCCTTCCTCCCTGCATTCTCCCTTCCTGAACTTATACGTATTGATCATATCCCCTCTGAGCCGTCTCTTCTCCAGAGAAAACAGGCCCAGCTCACTCAGCCTCTCTTCATACGAGAGATGTTCCATTCCCTTAATCATCYTGGTTGCCCTTCTCTGGACCCTCTCSAGAAGCTCCACGTCCCTCCTATACTGGGGWGCCCAGAACTGMACACARTACTCCAGGTGCGGCCTCACCAGAGCTGAGTAGAGGGGCAGAATCACCTCCCTCAACCTGCTGGCAACACTCCTCCTGATGCAGGCCAGGATGCCATTGGCCTTCTTGGCCATGAGGGCACACTGCTCACTCATGGTTAACTTAGTGTCAACCAGGACTCCCAGGTCCCTCTCCGTGGAGGTGCTTTCCAGCAGGTCGACCCCTAATCTGTACTGRTGCCTGGGGTTATTCCTCCCCAGGTGCAGGACCCTGCACTTGTCCTTATTGAACCTCATGAGGTTCCTCTCTGCCCAACTCTCCAGCCTGTCCAGGTCCCTCTGGATGGCAGCACAGCCCTCCGGAGTGTCGGCCACTCCACTTAGCTTGGTGTCATCCGCAAACTTGCTCAGGGTGCATTCCGTGCCCTCGTCCAGGTCATTGATGAAAAGTTGAACAGCACTGGGCCCAGCACTGACCCCTGGGGGACACCACTGGCCACAGGCCTCCAACTGGACTCGGCCCCATTTATCACCACCCTCTGAGCTCTGCCACTTGGGAATGCAGTGCAGTTGCATATTTTTTCCCCTGTTATTTTTGTTTGCTTGTTTTCTCGAGTGCAACTCGATGAAAGTTTATGGTAACGAGGGCCTCCATTAACTGGTGAGCCAACATTKCCCGTCTCCCTCAGATCCCAGCGTCAATAACCGGTTGTATTACTTACCACGAAGAGGGGCAGGAATGCTAACCCCCCCTTCATCTGCTGCACTGCACGGGCCTGCACCTCCTGCCTGCTAAGGCTGACCTAGGAATGGCCTTTTCACCATGTTTCTGAGATGCCACCCTAGCTTAAAGGTCGTTYTCTTTGTGCCTTGCAGGTTGCTGCTACTACAGGTAGGGAGCTTGGGGGCTCTAAGTGATGGTGCTGGCCCTCGTTTTTGCTGCAACTTRGATGATGTGGACTGATAAATGGCTTGTGGTGCAGGGAAGAGTGTGGGATGCAGGGGGTACAGCTCTGAAACCGTGGTTCTTGCTGTGGTTTGTAGAGCAGGTTCAGCCGAGGGTGCCCTGCGTGTGTCCAGGCTGAAACTGGTGGTGACTCCTTCTCTGCTTGTAGCCACCTTGTGATTTCCTGCTGAATTCAATAGCTTGCAAAGAAGGCTAGCTGAGAACGAGCTTGGCTTTCTGATTGTAAGGGGCCTTTTGGATTGCCTCCCTCCCTCATGAACCCTCACTCCCTGCTGATTTGGGAAAGAAGTAGAAGGAAATGAGGCTATTTCCTTCCCTCATCATTCCCCCCACCCCTGCCTTTCCCTGCACCTGACATGTATATTGAGAAAAATTGCTAGCAACATACGCAGTAATCCCTCAGCACCTGTTACAAGAGAGTCCTGGTGCTTAATCTTGGCTTTTACTCCTAGGCCAGTGGAAATAAAAATGGACAGCATTAATCTTCTAACTTCTAGTATAGTCCTGACTGCCAGCTACAGTATAGGCAACCTCTTGCTGATCTACTCTTTTGCATATTTCTTGCTTCTCTTAAACCTTGACACAAGAGGTCTGATTTATAGTGTCTCTGTCTTGGCTCGCATAGAGAATAAGGTAGATAGACGCAGTTGTGCAGTCTGGGGCAGAAAATTATACACGTTGCCTGTTGTTCTTTCCCTTCTGTTTTTAACACTGCCAAACTAACCTTCACTCAGAGAGATCGTAAATCCAAAGTAACAAGACGTTTTCCCAAACACCTGGAAGCTTGGAGTGGCAAYGCTTTTATCCATATTACTGTTTTCCTGTTACAAGGCAGACTGCTGCAGCGCTGCCCCAGCGCCCTGGGAATTCCAGCTGTGATTTACCCCGTCTGCACAGTCCTCCTGCTCAGAGGTTCAGTGTTTGCTTAACCTTAAGAGAGCAATKTATACACCAGCCGAATGGCTTTTCCTTACAATTGCTCATGAATACAGGCTGTTTTTATTGTCTTTGCTCGTAGAATAAAAACTCCAACAGGGAGATTGGTTGAAACGCTGTATTTGTTTATCGCCAAAGAATTAAATGTTAGACAACTGACACCTGAGCTCGACTAAAGGCATCTCTGTGTTGTGGTTATAAAATGGGAGAAGAGCACAGTGTGCCCGTTTACAGGACTAGGTGGATTGTAGCAAGTGGGGAGTTTGAGTCTCAGCTCTTTGGTTTGGTTTAACACGATGGCCAGTTGGCAGCCACTGTCCACCATCATGCTTCAACCAAAATACTGCTTTGGTGTCTTCTGAGTAACCCAAATTCACAATTGCACGTGTAAGAGCGGGTAGTGGCTCCTGAGCTTTCTACCAGGTATTTTTGCCTTAGCTCTTTTAAATGCCTTACGGGAGAGAGACCTGTTAAAGAGAAAACAAGACATTCATGTATCCCTTTAAGGAGCAAACAATTCCAGGAGCACTGCTGTTAGCATGGACTGCTATTCCTATGAAGCCATTCCTTGGGATTTCTTTACTCTCAGGTCTAGCTTAACAGATTCTCACGTGATTGGGGAATTTTAAGGATCTTTTTCCCTGGAGTTCCGTTGTTTACTGAGGGATTGTATCACGCTGCAGTCAGTGTGTTGATGGGATCAGCAACTTCTCCTCAACTGTCTGTGTTCAGGAAATCTATAGAAACTCAATTTCTCTAAGGTCTCTTCCTCTAGTTCAAATTGATCAATGGATTCAAATGTCATTTTAGGGCATAGATAGAGAAATTCACTTAGGTCATGTATTAATCATCCCCCTTTTTTTGAAAAACTAGTCTAAACATTACTATTGATAATAGTAAGGTAACCCTTGGCTTTCTTGCCCCAACCATCCTAAGAGAAAGCAAGCTAATTACTTTATTGCAAGAGTTAGAGCAGTAATCACTTTGAATAAAAGAAAAAACAAGTGAGAATTGTGGAAATGTAGGCAAAGACTGAAAAATACACTATTAGCAGAAATTATTCCCCTTTCTTGTATGAATACCTCTTTGTATGCAAATACAGGGAGAAATCAGACAGCCATTCACCAGGAAAGAAAAGATATGTGGAGAGAAATTGAGCAGCGTTGTGTTTCTTGTGCAAGCCATCTGCACGCAAGAGGAGTTACTAACCTGTCCTGAACAGAGTAGGATGACACTGTATGTCAGTTGCATATTTCAGCCTTTTTTACTCGAATAGAAACAAATAAATATGAATCTAATATGAATATAAGCTTCCTCATTGCAACAACTATTCCTGTTCCAACTCCTCTCTTCTATGATGTTTGTTTACCCTTTTTTTATTCGATGCTTTACACAGCAGGAACAACTGTTCTTTTTTTTTGAGACAGAACTGGTTTAGTTCAGCTATGCAAGCGTTCAGAAATACCTGACTAGTTTTGGACAGGGAACGATACCCACATCCAACCACATGCTTCTAAAATGCCCAGCGTAGGACTGTGCAGAGATGTCAGGGAGATCCCGAGCACCTTGTGGCCTTTAATTCCATGTGCTTCGTTAACTTGGAGGCTTCCTATGTGGAGCTTCCCTGTTCTAATTAGTATTGGGAGTCTCTGCAGGACACTCCACCCTGTGGTGCATGCTCCAAAGCTGTTRTGTATATGGATCTTGACTGTTACCTTCCACGAATGAAATACACATCATCATGAGATAGCACAAAAAATCATCTCTGCAGCTTGAGCTCTAAGAGTCTTTGCACTTCAGCTGCTCAGGATTTTGTCTTTTTTCCTCTCTGCATGCGTGTGTGTCAGAAGCAGCTTGCATTATGCAAGCTGAGATAATTCTACGGTTGTACAAGTCTATGACAGAGCTCCATGAGATAATATTGAGAACAGAGAGGAATGAGGAATAAATATATCTTCCGCGTGATGCAATGCCTAGGGATAGTTCTACAAGRAAGGGGAAAATAACTTTGCAAAGGAAATAAATATGTAATTTAGTCATGACATTTTTGACTAGTACATTAGAATAATGCAAAAGAAATTTGGAATTAAATAGACTGAATTTGATGAAGTTCTGTGTTATGCTTAATGACTGCTTCGACCAGACTAGAGGTTGGTTCTTTGAGGCATTATTTAGAAAAAAATTTTATTAAACTTTTCAGGTGATGCTGAAATGGAGGTGGTGGGAAGACTGTTATTCACAAAACTGTGTAGTCATTTGGACCTAGTAGTGTATGTGTTAGATCAGTCCAATATAATACCATAAATCCAGAAATAGAGAATGTAGGCGATGCTTGCAGACGCGGGCCTGCGTGCTGCGAAGCGCCTACTGGAAAGGGTCGGTGTCCCCTGCGGTGTAACCGGCTGCCTGCGGGCCATGGTGGGACACTGTGGCCACGAGGGCTACTGCAGCACTGCAGTATCCGTAAGAAAAACAACTGACGGAGAGAGCTTGGGAAGTCACTTCAGCTCTGCGTTTGGAACAACTGTGGCCATTGCTGGAATATTCGGACAGTTCTGATGTCTGCAGGTCAAGAAAGATATGGAGAAATATGGAGAAGCACCAGAGAAGAGACATTAAAATGATTAAAAGTTTGGGAAAGCGTGCTTTCTGACAGCTTGACTTCGTTAGCTTATCAGGCAGATTTAGGGAGAGATGTGTTGACAATAGGCAGGGACTCTGCAGGGAACAGACACGTGATCCTGGAGGAATCCTCGGTCTGTCAGACAAAAGCGTGTCAGGATCTAATGGCCAGATGCTGAATCTAGACAAACTCTGAATCTAAATGAAATGTGCGTATTGAAGTAAGGGCGATGACCTATAGAAATGAGCAAGGGTAGCAGTGACTTCTCTTTTAATGTGTATGTTTTTAAAAATAAAAGTCATGTTTGAACAGGAAAGGCTGCAGTTGACCACCCTTAGTGTGGCTTTAAGAGATTTAATGTAGGGAAGAGCCATGATGTTTGCTCTGCAGGACGTTAAATTAAAATGGTCCTAATAGCTTCATTTTACAATCTGGGAGGACATACTCATTTATGTCCAAAGATACAGCAACTAGGAATAGTATTTCTGTTCCTCTTTCAGCCACAAGTACTCTAATAAAACATAAGATAAATCATCATAAAGAAAGGAATGAACTAGGTATTTGTTTTAATTAACTTAGATAGCAGTGATTGATAAATACCGTTTAATTGATGTGTTTTTTTGGATAGACCAACTTCAAAGGGATTTTTAAATATATTTGCTAGTTTCTGGATGTTTCATTTTTACCTTTTGTGCAGCAAGATGTGGGAATCCTTTTGCTTTTTTTCATGGCTCCTCTGAGCATGCATCTGCTTAAGTGGCGTCTCGTTTTATTTCTTTTTTTTTTTTCTCTTGGAAATTCCAACCCTTTCTTACCTGTTTCAGAAAGTACATCAGCAAATATTGTAACTTTAAGAAATTGTAAATCCTTTACATCTTCCTTTGACTCKTAGTTTGAGGATATCAGTCATCCTAGGTAATGGTGGTTTGTCAMTGTTATAAGCAGATCACTAAGAATCATATAAGTTGGAAAAGAGCACCCTAATCTCTTGTGTGTAAATTAAGAAGAGAAGCTAGCAGCCTAAGTTAAAATCAATAGCGTATTGTAGCTAAAGGTGAAGACTTTGGGACGAATGTCTGGTGCTTTAAAATTGCGGGGATGAAACCAAGGCCAAAAAAAAAAAAAAAAAAAAAAAACTGTTCCACTTGATGGCTCATAAAATCTGAATAAGGTCTTTCAAGTTTTTTTTTCTTTTTTTTTTAWAGTGCGAGACTRTTTTTTGTGTGTGTAGTTATGGTAGCATCTGGTCCTCATCTCTGGGGATGCAGAGAACGCGCAGGCGCCGGCGCGCAGTGTGCTGCTGCACAGATAAATGCTGCGGACAAGTGCTCGGTGCCCAATGGAATCGCCTGCGAGCTGGAAGGATGGGGCTGCTCGCTGGGAGGAGGTGAAATCTGAATCAATAAAGTTTGATCAGCGTAAGGAATAGGAGCAGCCCGAGCACAGGATTTCCTTTGTTCACCTGTGTGAAGAGCAGGCTGATGATCCAGCAACACCTGAGTCAATAGGATTAATCAGTCAGGGAAGGTGCGCAAGGCATCCCGAGGCCAGGAGAAGTCTGGGGGTTTTCCTAGGGGCTCTTTGTTGCTATATCTTTCATGGAGGGGTCAAACAATGGGTTTGGTGACCAAATTGTCAACAAAGTTGAGCAGCAAACGCGAAGTGTTGAATGTTGCTTAGATCAGTAATCTTGTTGGTTTTGGTTACAGTTCAGGAAAGCGAACCTTGCGAGTTATTTCTGGTTTTAGCAAATTTATCATTGCAATGACACAGTTCCTCATCTTTCTTGTAAATGGGAATTGTGTATAAGAAATAGTCTTTTTTGTTTGTTTTTAAATATTATGTTGTGTTAAAGGTTTGTTGCACAGTATTGGCATCTGGCATCACAGGAAGCAAAACCTTTAGGATACTGTGGACATGGACCACACTAAGTTTTTTGAATGCCTGCCTATGCACATATCTAYAAAACAGATGATAGCAGACACCCTCTATGCCCCAAGGAAACCACCCTGTAGTGCTGTCTTACTATATGAACACCTGCCTTAGGTATGGTTATCTTGAGCTTAGTGCATCTGCCAAAGAAACTAGAGATGTCTTCGCTTCCAGGCTCTCCTGAACCTGAAAGTAATCAAAACCCACAGCTTCTGCTGCCCAAAAGAATGCCTTAAACCACAGAAACATAAGCAAGAGAGGAACAGGCCCTCAGGACGTCCCTGGAGGATTCCAAAGTATAGAAAAGGGAGCAGGATCAACAGTGCAGCTGTGAGGGAGCTGTGAGCCTTATGAGGCTTAGGAGTGAGCCCGGTGTTTCTGTCCCTTCTCCAGGGGCRGGTGCTGGAGTCAGTGCTCTCTTTAAAGACTGTACCTGAAAGGAAGGAGAAAAGCCATATGTTATGTGGGACTTCGACTTAGGCTGCTATAAATGTCTACAAAGACATTTTGGCCTGTGACTTGGCTTCACTTGGTGTCTAGTCCAGTGCTGCAAAGGTGCCATGGAGTCTGGAAGAGAGACATCGTTTCAGAGGTGSTTTTCTTCAGCGTTTCATAGGGTTGAGCTTGCTTGTCTGTGACTTGTCAAGCTGGAGTAGTGCTGAAGCAACTGCCTGAATCTTCCTGTTGAGTGTATAGAGCTTTGGTCCCCAGTGTGAGGTTGTAAATTATCCATTACCGTGGCCTGTACCTAAGGTGCTTTATGAATTTAAGCTGAAGTTTAGGCCTGAATCTGAATAGAGTTTATTCAACAATATCAGCCATGATTGGCATTACAAATAACAAGTACATGGTTAATACAAAAACTGTGAGTTCCTGAGGAAAAAAAGTCAAAATTGCTAAAGAGTGCAGGTTTCCAAGAGCACTGAGATGCTCCTTGAGTGGAAGTGATTCAGGGGCCTTGGTGCCATTTTCAAAAATCATTCAAACATGTATGAGTTTAAGTCACATTAAAGTGATTAAGTATCATTAAAATGCAGATCTCTGCAGATCTAGGTAACTTGTGAAAATTTTGCCTATGAAGTGAATATAGTGTTTTTAGCACTTTTAGGAGCCAGATTTTATATCAGTGTTTTGATTCTGATTTATACCTGTTTCTTTCAATAAGCACTGCTCTTGTGTTTTGAAAATTGTTTATTTTTATTTCTTAAATAAATACGCTTGAGCCCCAAACACATTATACAATATGTTAGCTCCAAGGGACAATATTCTAAATGAAAACAGATCCTTTTCTTTTTCCTCATGCCAGCTCTTTGTTTCGCAGTACAGTGGTTGCACACATGTAATATCCCAGATGGTCATGGAAAAAAAAATCCTCCTCCTTAATTTATAGCAGAATCTGTTTTTATCCCATGCTGGCTCTGCATTTGTCAAAGATATAAACATTTAAAGCCTTATACTCAGATATGCTACAGTGGTATTCTGCATACATTCAAAAAGCTAATTTTTATAAAATCACAGAATAATTCCTGTTGGAAGGGACCTCTGGAGGTCACCTGGTCAGCAGCATGCTTAAAGCAGGCTTCCTTGTATCAGATTGCTCAGGGCTGTTCCTGGTGGAGTTTTAAGTATCTCCACAGACAGAGATTCTTCAACTTTTCTGGGTCCCTATTGGGGTGACTGACCATATTCATGGCTTAAAGAAAAGAAAAAAAAAACTTTACATCTAGTTTTTCCTTGCATGTTGCAGTTTTTTSTTGCCTCTTGTCCTATCCCTGTGTATCTTCAAGAATTTTGCCCATCTTCTCTATAATAACGGTGCCATTGCATAGTTGTAAACTTCAAAAGATGTTCTTTTCACCGTTACTTCATAAGTTCAAATAAAATAAATTCTCTCAGCTTCTCCTCACATACCATGTTGTCCAGCACTGACCGTCCTGCTGTTTATCTGGGAGATAATCCTCTCACTGGACCTAGGAATGTCAAGATGGTCTTTCCATTTGACCACGCTCTGGAAATGTTACCGTGCTCCCTAGCAAACCTGACTGCTGCGCAACGTGGACTTTTGCTGGRTCTCATCTTACAGATCACATTTAAAATATGGACTTCAATATCCAGTTTTCTCTGAATATATTGCCATTGCTTTCCCCTGAGCAGTGCATACACAACTGCTGAGTTACACAATCTGATTAAGTTTGCTAAGATGATACAGGGTTTCAGGTGCTAGTGGTGGTTGTTTCTGCAAGTAGTATCTTCTGGGCTCTTCTTGATGTATGGGTAGCAGTGTGGCTCACTGCCAGCAGTTTATTTGCATTGCCAAGCAAAGCCTTTGGCTAAAAGTCAAACAGTGTTGGCAACCCAGGCCTCTGCTCACGTGCTCAAGAACCCTCAGGCATTGGTATTTCAGGGAAAGGGCTGCTATCCATAGCCCTGCTGGTCTGGACAACGAACGGTCGTGCAGGTTGCAGGAGCCTTTCTCCTTGGAGCGCTTTTTCACGTGGCCTCTTGCTGTGGATCAGGGAGGGTGAAGGCTCAACAAGGTCTTGCCAGAGAGCAGTGAGGGCTGGTCGGCCCTCACGGGGTCGGAGCTCAAGGTGCTGCCAAGACTGGCAGTCAGGAGCCCTGCCTGCTAGGGCTCGTCCCATGGTACCTGAGCAGGGTGAGCGTGACCCACCTGCAGATGCTTCACCCAAGAGCTCAGGTCATCAGACAAGTTCTTGGTGATGAGGCAGGGCTGAAGTCAAGTTCTGGGATAGGGATGCTGAAGCATTAGCTCAGGAATGCTGAGATGTGTGGGGTTAGGATTAGGAGAGGAGGAAGCCCAGAGGGTGCAGCTGGCATGGGGGCAGAAAAGGGGCTGCAAAAGGATCAGGTGTGTTTTCCTGAGGTTCTTGGTTTGTGCTCTTGCATTTTAGTTCCAGCTGAGGGCTTGGGGTAGTTTTAGGAGAAGACTGAATCATGAGCTGCAGGTGGTATGGGGTTACAAATGCCTTTCCCAAAGGATGAGGCAGGCTACAAAAAACAAAACAAAAAAACAAAACACATTTCTTCAGAGGTCGTGTGGTGTGTGTGCAGCCTCCACCTGCAGCCAACGGGGGCTGGCAAGGCCCTGCTGAACAACAGCGTTGCCTGCCTAAAGGTTTCTCCCTTGGATTTCTTCTTCCTTTATTTCCATAGAAATTTGTCTGGCTAAGGATTGAATTAATGCAGGGGAAGAGAAGAACTGCTGTGTTGCCTGCAAATTTACCCGAGTGTAAACATCTTTCAGCCTCTCAGCAAATCCCAGTCCTGTCTCTGTAGTATATATATATAAAAAAAAAAAAGCAACAACAACGAAAAAACCCACATAATTGGACCTGTCTGAATTGTGATTTTCACTAGATTGCTTAGTTTGCTTATTACTCTTTATTTTTTACATTGGAACTGTTATAATTGTATACTTTCAGACTACTTGACTGCCCCCGTGGAGGGTCTGCACAGTTAAATACAGTGGTGGCATTCAGTCCAGCAACCTTAGCATGCTGGGAGCTGACTAGCACTGCCCCAGCTTCCTTATGACTTGAGTTACTGGTGAAAGGGAAAAGGGAGAAGAGTCAGGATATTCAGGCCCACCATATTTTGTTTTGCTGACAAGCCACTGAAAAACAGCAGCAAGTGCAAACTAAGGGTTTTAAGTTGAGCGTTTCCTCTTTATGAGTCTGTTTGGAAGCAGCGAATTCTTTTCACACCCACATAGTTGGAGACACAAAGAGGGTACTGGATTGCAGAATACACCCTTGTTTATGAATTGATTTCGGATTTTCCTCTGAAGGGCAGGTATAAGAATAGCAAACTGGTTAGCTTGCTTGGGGAGGCGCTTTCCCACCTGGATCTGCCCCACTCTACCCCCTTGTCCTGGCACACACAGGAAAGCAGTTGCTGCCGGGTAAAGTGCTCGCAGTGTCTGTGCTCTGCCTGGGCTCTCTTCCTCCCCACTCTGGGGACGTCGCTGTCTTCTGTAACTTGCTTTTGCATCTTTATGAAAGCACAGATCTTTAGACAGTGCCCTACCTTTAACTGCAATTTGATACTGGATAATATTGGAGATCGTGTTATTTAGAATTGCTCCCTAAAGGGAAAAATTTTCCTTGTCAAGTCCGTTGCTTCCAAGTTGAAGCTGGAGCATGTGGCAAGTTGTACGTGTGCCCGTGAGGCCTGCCCTGCACTATCCCTTCCCTGTGGGAGTGCCCAGATGGGGGCACAGAGGGTCTAGACAGCCAGAGAGGTGGACAAGGACAGAGAGGGCCACCCAGTGTGGCCATCAGCCTGGGTCAGCAGAGGACCTGCACTCGGCTGTGCGAAGGCCTGGGGTGCTGTAACACATGTGTTCCCTGGGATCTGTGCTGGGATAAACTGTCTCTCGCTCTGTCTTGCCATTTGGGATACAGCTCCTGGGAGACTGAAGTCTCCTTCTGGCACTGATATTCTGTATATGTGAAAGAAAGGTGCAACAGAGGAGTAAAGCATGGTGAGGTAAAGGGGAGCTTTATAAGTTCTGGGCAACCAGGGGATGTGTTGGCTTTTGTGTGCTGCAATGTCCTGGAACATGCCAAGGACAAAGGAGTTCTTTGATCTTCAAATCTTCTCTCTATGCTTTGATAGGCAGAGAGTTATTTTTTTGCCTTGATGTTTCTGCACCATTTTCCATACTTAGATTTGGAGCTCACAGTCTTCTGTCATCCTATTGGATGACTTCTGTGGAGGATGCGGGCAGCTACACTTCAGTAGAGCCCAATACAGATGTGTGGAAGTCTGATCTTTCCTGACTTGTATGATACTCCCATTACATAAATCTTGCTCCTGGAATTACTACCTTTGGAAGCTTCCTAGGGCCTGTGGGTAGTCTTTAACCTTTTGTGGTACTTCAGTCATCTTCTAGCTCATTCAACTACTTCTGCCCTCATTATATTATGCCTTGGCTTGTTCTTCCATTTGCATTTGCTGTTAGGTGGGTCTTAGTTCATGAACTTTAGGACATTGGGAATGAATTTTCATGGCTAAAGCCAAGTTAAGAAATTCCTGTCTCTTTTCTTGCCCAGCTGCTTATTCTCACTGTGGTGTGGCTCTGAACTACCCATGGATCGTGATGAGGAGACTGCACATGGGCACTGTGTGCTGCCCCATTGTTGCCTTTGGCAATGATTTTGGACTGAATCAGCCGGTGACATCTCAGCCTGGTTGACAGCACTGTCCCATGATCAGTTGTTTCAGCACAGCTTGAAAGGGGTAGGAGGCTGTGGCGCGGAGAGGGAGGAAGGAAAAGCTTGTGGGAAGGAAAAGAAGGTGTTATCTCCAACCACACGCTGAGTTACACTTGTACCTTTTAAGGCATGAAGACTGAGAGGTTCCATATGCCCCAACATATGATATTGTCCCTTTTGTAAAAGCAGCACAAACACTTGGCCAGGCATTTGTATGTCTCAAAACAGAAATGCTACTCATTTAAGCACAAAAATCACTCAGATGCTTAAATTGTTGACACAAGCTGCATCAAAGCATTAGTCAATCTCCAATTAAAGATTGGGCTTGTCTAGGTTCTAAAGTAACACAGATTTCAATTCCACAATGCCCAATAATCTGTGAATTTGCACAGAAAGGCTCCCTTGGCTCTGTTTGTTCCAAAGAATTCACAGACCACTGAGTAATAAAGCTTGGAAACTCGTGTTTTAAATCATATGTAAATTCTCRTGGGCTTGTTAAAATTTACGGTTTCTAAGTGTGTGCAGATAATAAAGTGTAAACAGGTTTCTAAGTAATGAGTGGYGAGAGAGAGAAGAGCTAGCTGGTACTCCTGTATGTACTTTCACAAAGTTTATTGAATTAGTCACTGCAAATTGTATATATGGTAAATGTAAAGGTGTTTTTTTTTAATACATCAATCAAGATAATGTTAATCTAATTGTTGTTGAAAGAAAAATACTTCAAATGATTCATGTAATATGCCTAAGTGGCTACAGGAGGTGTTAAGAGCAGCAAAAGTGGTTTGTAGGATGAATTTTTCTGTCTTTTAGCAGCCTCAAAGAGTCTTCCTTTCAGATCCCTGCATCCCCTTCACATTCAGCAGGGTACTAGCCAGCAAAGCAAAGCCTTCTGGAAAGGTCCAGGTGGTTGTGGCCATAGACCTTTTGGCCAATCTGTGCCCATGCTYGACATGTTTCTGGAGCTGCTCACTGTGGTGATGTGCTAAGGGGAGCAGGTTTGGGCTCCTGACTCCCCAGGGACATCAGAGGGCTTCAAGCTTTGCAGGTTGCAGCAGATTCACCTGCCTCGTCGCTCACCTGATCCTCATGTGTTGCAAGGCTTCTTACTCCAGCTCGGTGTCTTCCCGCTCAGCAGCRATGTCTGCAAGAAGATCTCTGCCATTGCCTGTGGATTTGAGTTGCTTTGTTAGGAGTGGATAGTAAATTTGAAGGTAGGTGATGTGAGATTTTGACTACCTACCTACAGATTTTACGGAGCAGTACTTAGCTGTTTTTTTCTAACTTCTCCAGTGTTCTGCAAATACAATATTGCTTATGCAGTTCCAGTTACACAGCCTGTGAGACAAAGCAGCATATTGAGATTAATAAAAAGTAATTAATAAAAAAAAAGCAATATAATTAATGCCAATCAACATAAACTTGTGGAAAATAGCTCTTGTCAAAATGACTTGTAATCTCATCAAAAAGAAATATCAAGTAGAGATGATTAAGTATAATTGCATTCATGTGAAATTTGATAGTGGAGAACTCTTCAGTTTACTATATGTGTAAAAAGATGGAATAGTTGGGAAATGAAGACAAACAAGCTCAGAGTTGAAATGAGGTGCGAATTTTTGCTGTGAACAGAGTTAACCATTGCAGACTGAAGCCTGGGAGAAGCTGCAGTCTTCTGTGTTGGAATTCGTGAGATGAAGGGGTTTGAGTGTTCCTGTCATGTATGTGTTCACACATGGGGGTACAGGCTGATAAGCAGGGCAGTGCCTCTGTGTAGGTTCCAGGTGTTAGCCTTACTTGATAATCATAAGATTGGCTATGTGCTCTTGAATGAATAAGCATTTATGTTGAAATTTATGAAACATTTGCTACATTTTTCCCCTAGATACCTGCTAATTGCATGAATTCTTAGTTGTAAAATAATGGGTCAATAATGGATCTCATTCAGCATATCTCAACATATTCTCATTGATGTATAGTGGATGGTATTAAACCATTTAACCTTTTTCCTTTCTGAGCGATCCTCTCTGTATGAAAAGATTCTGTTGAACACAAACAAGGGACATATCAGTTGCACTAAAGAAGATCATGGATCTAAGCATTTGGCTGCTGATAATACTTTTTATTTACAGTAAGTAGTACCTTTCTGTACTAATGCACCATTTAAGTGTGTGGAAAGACATCAGTCTGAGTAAGAAATGGCATTCAGGCTCCATCAGTTCAAGAATGGCTGTAAGAAGTGTTTCGCCTTAGGACAAGCTTGAACAAAATTGAGCTTGGGAGAGGCACGTGGATTGCTTTGAGGCACAATTCCTTCCTTCTACACCCTTATTCTAGGTTGGATTTAGAAGCTTGTAATTTCCTTCTGACTAACTTCCAACATCTTATTTTAATATCCCTTAAGCATTTCAGTTACATTGACTAACACACGAGGGATGAGTAGTCAGGGAAATAACCTTTTCCCTCTCCCTACCTAGTCCTTGCCCAGCTGCTCTCCTGCAAGAGTCAGTAGAAAACACGAATATTAAAAAAAAAAGCTGTTTTTTTTTTCCCCAAGAGGAGAAGGGAATATCCTTGTTATTAAAACATGTTTTGTACGAGTGTGAGGGCAGATAGATAACTTGCCAGGAGCAAACCCGGCATGATCTGTCTCTGCTGCCTGGGAGCTGTAAAAATTGCAGGCTGCCTTTGTGTGTCAAGAAGAATCTGAAGGCAAACTGGATACTTAAAAATGTAAATTGATAGTGTTGTGGTGCTGTTCTACTCCGTGTGACTGCATGATTTTCTTTTTTTTTTTTTTTTTTTTAGGGGGAAATGTCAGCTGTGGAGACTTTTTGCTCTAGTCTCTTTGTTTTAGCAACTTTAGTGCCTCAGCATCATGCCGCTCCACCTGGGTGTTTGGGATATAGGTTTGTGGGGAAGTATATTTCCCACTGTGATAACAAACCTGGCTTTTAGTCATCTGTAACACAAGCAGCCTCCTCATTCAAAGGTACAGGGAGAAAAAATGTACTCACCTGTGGGCCTGTGAAACAGCTTTCATTAGGTCAGGTTTGAACCTAGAAATGGCTCCAAACCTCTCTTTGTTACTGGCTGCAGTAACTACCAGACTGAAGCACCCGGGCAGTGTCAAGCGTGTCTTTAGGAGGGCCCTCATGCTCCTCTCACGTACCCAAATGTCCAACCCCAGTGCCCTGACTTAGGGGTGGCAGGGGACCTCGCGCAGGCACCTCAGAGAAGGGCCCTTGAGACCATTCAGATCGCTGGGAACATGACAGTTAACAGGTAAGATCTTGTCCCTCTTAGAAATGAGAGGGAGTTTTGCTATCAGCTTCACTGACCGAGCTTTAACCTACCAAGGGGCCAAACCTGCTTGKGTTTTCATTCCTTAATCCACCTCACTTGTGCGGCCTGCAGTGAAGGGGYAGCTGGCTGAACAAGGTGGGGAATGACGCTGAGACACGGCCGCGGAGAGGGGAGCTAAGAGGCATTTCATCCTCACAGCGTTTTTGTCCCACAAGGATGTCTCCTGCTGGAATCAATGAGAGCTCATGGAAGGATTAAAGTCCTCATGTGGTGCCACCTCGCTTGTGTGCCAAGTTGCCCGTGTCTGTSTGGTTGCTGTGTTCATATGCTGCTCCTCTTTCCCTATTACCAGTTGCTCAAGGTTCAGAAGATCCCCTGTAAGACAGGTCTTCTAAGCTTAGAAGGAAGTGAAATACAAGCAATTAGTCAAATCAACTCTGAGATGTTTTCAGGGTTTTTTTTTTTTTTTTTTTATTTACTTCAAGACACTTTCACAAATCTGTTCATCCTTCTCTTTCAACTGAAGGAACGAAAATACCACTAAAGAGCTCAAACTCGGACACAGGATCCATCTTAAATCTTCCTTGCAGGAGTTTCACAAGTAAAGCTGGGAAGATTAAGATAAGCTCTTTTTCTTTCATATAGAGCTGTGGACAAAAGCTGCACCTCTGGAGCAAATGTGCAGGTTGCAGTCAGTGCAAAGGTGTTCTGTGTTTATCTCCATAGGAAAAATGAGCATAAATATTCCATGCRGGCTCTGCACACCAGGTGTTTCTACAAAAAAAAATATATTTGACTCTGAACTTAACCTGAAAAAGTAAACAAACCACATGGCCCTTAGAAACCTATTTCTTCTAATCTTGCATATACATATAGAGGCAGTCCTGACAGCTGATTCAGCTACAGTCTTTTTTAAAAAATACAAAAACGGCAAAGTTTGTTTTTCTTGTTGTAAAGCGCATTTTAGTTTCCCTAAATAACTGTTTATCTAGGGCACTGTAGTACCAGAATGTGTTAACTCTGTGGGAAAAAGAAAAGATATGGCTGGATTTAGTGTCTTTGATTACTGTTGGCTTATTTGAAGRTTTTTGAATCACTCCAGGATTATAGCTCTAGACATTTCCTATCTGGATAACTAAATAGAACAAACTTTGAACTAACCAAGTGTCACCATTTTCTTTATCATTGGCCTCACCACTGATTACAGCTACTTCATGTTTACTTCTGCGTGCGTAGTATATTAGTGCAAGCATTATGCATTTTACCTGTGTGGAAAATTAGTAAATGTTGTTTTATTTTATCATGTATTATTTCTGGCAGTATATGCACCTGTATAGCGGGCTGATCCAGTTCCCACAGAAGCCAGGAAGAGTCTTTAATTTGATGGAGGCTGAGTTAAGATCTTTGCAAGTTATCTAAAAGCCATTTGGTGGTATTCATCACTTTAAAAGTAAATTAAACAGCWCATCACTTTGGTAAATTTGCTTCAGTACTAGTTGAAACTACTTTGACTTGCTGCGATAAATATTTGTGCAGAGTTTGTCTGCAGAGCTGTTCACAGACAAAAAAGAGTGTCTGTTCCCATATGTGTTTACTACTGAAGCAGTTATCTTGGAAGCCTTCCTTACATATTTGGAAGTCTGACAGGAAGTCACTAGTCAATTTTTTTTTTGTCAAAAAGTCAAAGCAACCATGAGTTTTCAGTAAGCTAAGATAGAGGTCTGTAAAAAAAAAAAAAAAGTACGCTTTTGGGTAGGCTCAGCTAAAGAATATGTTTTTAAAAATTGAATCATATCCAAAGTTTGTGAATGACGGTTCAGAGCGTTTTTGTGACCATCAGAAAGGAATTTCCATTTCTAAGACATTTATTTAGTCATTGATAGGTGGGTTGTTTTTTTTTTTTTTTTTTTTTTTTTTTTTTTTTTTTTTTTTTGGCAACTGGTTCAAGGAATGAACAAAAAGAACACAACTGTAAGCGAGTCAGAAATATTGCAGGTCTTGGTCTCTGGTACTTCTCTCTATAGTTTGTCCATCTTGTCTGTGCATCACCCCAACTGGGACTGGAGGAGTGGAGCTTGTGCTATATAGGTGTATATTAAGACTGTATAGAAGTGTATAGGAGTTGGTCTGGCTTTTGACAGTGGTGAACCACTACAGATCAGGTAGGTTTGTTTTGTTTTCTATATTACCAATCTTTTGCATACAATTTTGGTCACATCCCATTTGTTGCCAGTGCACTGCTTTATATTGCACTGTCAGCATGACCTGACTGCAAAGTTAGTGCCTCTGGACCTAGGAGGTTCTCCCCACTTTGAAAGGAATTCTTAGTAGCAAAGGGGGCTCTCAAGTTTCATTCCTTCTCTGAGACAGTTGAAGTGAAGGGCTCTTTGAATGAGGTTTCTTGTGCTGCTCTGTTTCTCAGACTTTAGGGGCTTCTCTAAATTGACACAGAAGGGCTGGGTCTTGTATTTGGGTCAGAAAAAAAGGCAATGTGGAGGCGAAATCGTACCATTTTTATAACCATCTTTTAACTATCCTGTATGAACTAAACCTATATGAAGATTTTGCGGCCTTTCTAATCTCAGAGGTAACTTAGCTTAGGGCTTCATCTTTTTTTCTCTTCTTTTTTAACTTGCATACAATAAGTCTTAAAAAAAAAAAAAAAAAAAAAGAAAAACTTGTAGAGGAAGAAGACTTTAGCTTTACAGAAACTTTGTAAAGGAACTCTCTCTGTTGGGGCTATAGCTGATAATTAACTAGATGCCAGACAAGGTAGTTTAGATGATAACATAAGAAGAATTCATACTCATTAACTACATATTCCTATTAAAAACAAATTTATTTTCTCTCTCTCTCTCTTTGTCTCTTGGCATTTGGGTAATAAATTGTGCAAGGTGTCATGGGCCACTGGACAGTCATCTGAGCATAGCTTGCTCTGAATTAATGATGCTGAACAGCATTAGGCAAGTCCTGCTCCTTTATGGAGATAATTTTAATTAAATTTCAATTGACCTAAAAAGGGAAAGAAACTAATTAAAATTATTAAGAGGTATTTCAGTTGACGTAATCAGTCAGTAAGCAAGACAGAAAATCGATCTGCCACGGGGGTTTCTGACATCCTTTGTACACAAAGCCTTTGCGCTGCGATGCCTGGCGAGGAAGGAGTTACCTGAGCTGTAGCATCAGATCAATGCCTGCACGCACAGAGCTCTCCTGAGCGGCGTGGACGGCGAGCCTTTCACCATTAAATTCATGTTAGCTCGGGGTTTTCCTGCTGCGTGATGTTCATCACGTGTATTTAATGCTGTTGACACAAGTCTCTCTACTGTTCTTGTGCTCCCCCTAACTGTCCCTGAACTAGTGGCCGTGGTAACTCTCTCACAGTACCTGGGGTTCCACCAGCATCGCCCTCCTAGGGCTGCTTGTTAATGAGCACCATCTGCAGCTTCACTTGGACAACGACCTTCTCGGTTTCCTTCTGGTTTTAGCGTCAGCTCAGCTTTGAAGAATCTCAGTCCCAGCATCCCTGTGTCTTTTTCCTTCTGAAAAAGAAAAGTTATTTATGTATTTAAATACAAATACTGCTTTGTTTAGTGTTTTGCTTATGTGGCATCTTATCAATTTGCTATTTGTTTATTYGTTGTTTTCTTCTTGAAATGAGAAATGCTGCCAATTCCTGGCTCCGCGCGGTGTGTCTGGGGCCTCCCCATACCCGTGCTAGTTATGCAGATAAGATCTGGAAAGTCCTATGGATTTATAGCCGTCTGTCTGCCCGGAGGCTACTGTAGGGTAAATGGAGTGCCATTTGCATAGGATTATATCGCTCTAGCCTTGTTGTTAATGCATTAATTGTGCATCCCTGCTCTGCTCAGTGAGAGGCCCGACTTCTGCAGCGCTGTCTGCAGGCGGCTCGGGGCAGCGCGGCCCGTATCCGCAGGGATACAGCAGAGCCCTCGCGGCCCCAGGGCCAGAGCGTTGAAACGAGGCTTGGCAGGTTGAACTGGGGCAGCCGAGTAGCTGGACGCTGCTGGAAGTTTTGCCCTTGGTTTCATTATGGAGCGTTTGAAGGCAGGCACGACTTCAAAYGCTGTGTTGGGTGCTCAAGGCCAGTTTGGCAGGCCGGTTTCTGGCTCCGCAGCCAGCTGAAGGGRAGGTTAATGCAGAGTATCAGAATCGAGGCAGATAGCTTGATATGTTAGGGGTGATTTTCCTCCCAKAATCTACAGATTTGCAAGTGATCAAATTTGAGATCACTATAGAAAAAGGCTGTTTGGATCCTATGTCAGTTTACAAATGTGCARTGTTTTTGTGCAATTTCGGAGCCTGCAGGTCTTAATGATCTTAAAAAAAAAATAGGTTACATCAAACTACAATCTCATATTTGTATAGTGATTGAGAGTGACAGATATTATAGTTGTTTTTCATATGTGATTGTTACTCTCAAAAAACATGGTTAATATATTTAACACGTAAGATAACAAGAGTCTGATTTCTCAGCTGGGTTAAGAAGAGACGCTGTCTTTACATACACCTCAATAAATGCTCTTCTTGCTGGACTTCCTCCTTCTCTGTTTGGGCATTTTCATTGTAATCTCATTGGCAAAATTTATTTTTATAAACAGGTGGTCTCCAGCTTCTGTTGTTCTGTGTTTTGAATTTAATATACTGTATCAAATTTTGTCCTTTATGTTGGCCTTTGTTTTTCACTTCTCCTGGCTTCCACCTATTCAGGGAGAGCATGGGCAGCTGCCAGGCAAAAGGCAGCCAGACCTTCATTAGCTGAATGCAGAAGCACTGAGAGGTGCTTGGATGCTCTCTGGTTTGGGAGAGGAGATTTTGACCAAGGAAAGATGACAGATCAGGGCCTCAACTGCTAAAATTGGACTGCATCTGCCAGAAAATGTGGGAAGTGCTTCATCCTGGACCTCTCCTGCTCCTTCCCTGGCCTTCGGCCTGAAGGTGGAGTAGACCCAGTTGAGTGTCTGCCATATGTCTGTTCATCCTGAGCCTGTGCAGCAAGGCTGGTGATGGGGCAGACAGGTTTACAACCAGGACACTCGTGTCCAAGGCCACTCAAGGGAATTGAGACTGTGCCTTTTGCCGAAGATACGTTGCCAGCATCGGAGTTCATTCTTCARTTGGCTTCTCCCATCTTCTCCATATGGCAAAGGGAGCTCATCTATTCTCAGCCAACCCTCCTTTACTAGCAGCATATAGGTAAGGTGGGGAGGAGCCATCCAGTCTGTCTTCCAGGGATCTCTTTTTCTTCACCATTTTACTAGACTGCGAGGAAGAGTGTGACATTATATATAGTGAGGAAAAGAAATAATTGTGTCCTGCATCTGCTTGCTGTGATTGTTTCTATATTCTTAATTATTGATCTAAGATTATTTCTCCTTTGGTTTATCTAGAGGAATGATGGAAGGTGCAGAAAAGTCACTGAGGAAAAGGAGATTTCTTTACTTGCTGCCCAGATCTGTCCTTTGTGTGTATTCCAGAGCAGAGCCATTAGCTGTAAAGGCAGAAACACGTTTTTACTACTTGAAATTCTCATTAGTATTGTTGAGCCCATAAAGCAGTGGGGAGGAGAGTTTCCGTGGCCCCCATGTTCCCAGCCCTGCTGCCAGGTGCAGAGCAGCCCTGGGCCTTTTCCCCGTGGGAAGCACGGAGCTGCGTGGCCCTCCTCTGCATGAGGGCCAAGTCGGGGGCAGTCCCCGGGCCAAATTCCCCTTCGGAGCTGAGTGTGTGAGCCGGGAAAGGCTGGCAGGAGGAGGAGAAGGAGGACCTCGTGAATTTGAAAGCAGAGTTAATTTGCTCTGGATAATTGAAAGGCTGTAAAAAGAGAACCTCAGGCTGCCACTCTCAGCATCATTTCAGATTGGAGTCAGTCAGGAGGGTTTAGGACTTACTGGTCTGTCTGAGGTGCAAAGAAAATGAAACGGTGCCTGAGATGCTTTGGACAGCTTGTGCTTTTGCTCTACAGGATGTTTGTTTGGATGTTATTCACTGGGCTTCCTTCTCCAGGTGTTYCAGTCGCAGCTCAAAAATGACTTTTGCTAGCATTTCTTAAAGGGAATAGAAATCACTTTTGAAAAAAAGTTCCTAAATGATGTTGCGGATGGCTGGTTGAGACTGAATCCTCTAACTCTGGCTGGATCATGAAGCTAAAATGACATGTCAACTAGAGAAAATGGCATTGAGAAACTGGTTACAAGTCAAATCTCTCTTATCCCCAAACATGACAAACCTGCAGTAACATGAAATAACTGGTTTGGAGTGTCTCTGTTTTATGAGAAATTTAGAAATGTGGTTTTTGGAGCATAAAAAAGACAGACTGAGGGTAATGTTTGGACCTGCTTTTATTGCATCTGAAGAGAAAGCTGCAATTATACAGTAAAAAGTTGATTCCTTCACTTTAATTAATAGCAAAAACTGATTCATAGTTCTTTGCATGTCCCATGGTTTGTATGCCACGTGCGGTCATCACAGTTTCGAGTCAGTGGCCTTTGATCTTTGCAACTCAGAAGTAAATTCAGTACAGGCCAGTGGAAGCTGGCTGCCTTGGGAAGTCACTGGCAGAGAAGTGGCTCATTTTCTTGCTGAAGAAGGGGTCGTGTTTCAATGAGTTTATAATGTCTGCTAAAAATAAGACTGTGAAAAGTGTACCGTATTTGTACCAATAAGCAGGAGCTGGAATGGGAATTCTGAAGTGCTGGTTTAGAAACTAGGAATAAAGTAGAAAGAATTTCGACATGCTTTATGCYCTTTTCCTTCCACAGACGGTGTAGAATAATTTCTTGATGAGGCAGTATTGGCAGATCAGCATGTATGGGATGTTAACCATCATTGAAATAAATTCAGTATTCAGTACCTACATTCTTGGTTTTCCTATTCTCTAYTTAACATAAACGTATAGGAGAAGTAGACAAAAACTCATTTTTCTTACTTTATTTTCTTAGTGAAGGAGTCTCTGAATCATTTAGTAAGACGCTTTGTTTTTATACCTCATAAGGTTGGAATTACATATGAACAGCCTTATTTAGGAAAGGTACAAAGCAGGTACTAAGCACTTGGAGTTTGTATTTGGACTCGGAAATGTTAGGCGTGTTCCTCAGTGATTTCTGAACTAGAGCATCACAGGCATCCCTCTTTCAAGAGGGATCAACAAGTGACAACAATGTCAGGTTGGGTTTGCACAAGCTGCTTCATTTGTTTTGAGGACAGCCAAAACTAGATGAAAACCACCAGATACTTGGTGCAAATCAGTGAAGTGATGCAACTATCTCTGCCAGTTCATGCTTGTTCACAATATATGAAGGGMTAATTTTGCCTTCATAGGTTTTTTTCAACTGGATCAAGTATGATCTATTTTCCAGTTTGCAGAACTGCCAGCATAAACACTGTACCTAGTGCTTTAGCTGGTTCAGTGAAAATGCTTTTGGATGCTTTTCTCCCAGTCAGATCAAAATTGGTACTTCCAGGTAAGCTGGGAAAATATGSACTGGGTGAAAATGGTTGTAGAACTATGTTAGAGTCATGGAAAAATACGGAGGCTCTATTTCCTGAGCTGGATCTTAACAAAGCTATTTTGATGAGTTAACTCCAGCTTCTCTATTGTCCACCCATTTTCAGCTGATGTTGCATGCTGTCCTGGTGGCACAAGAAGCTGGGTATGTAGCAAAGTAAGAAATCTGTCAGGTTGTTAGATGGGCTCTGCGCTGGCACCGTCAGAGGCGGCAGGAGGGATGCACGAGTAAAAGGATCCTGATGAGTCAGCAGGCTGRCTCCTGTGGGATGGGGAAGCAACTGCGAAGCTTGACTGAAAGAAACAAGAGAGCAAACCAGTGCCATCCTGGATATCTGCTGACTTTATGAGCTTTCACACCGTTGTGTTTTTCCTTTGGTGTCAGTCATGGTCTGCTGCTATCACGGTAGGAGCTTTTAATAAGTCCCGGTAAGAGAAAGCTGTATATGCAGAAGCTGCCATGCAGAATTGATGGGATATTAGGATGGAGAAGCAGAACAATCAATACACTGAGACGTACAGTTAGGCGAAGGCTCAGTGAAGGTGCTTATATTTCTTTCTTCTATAAAAAGTGAATGTTGGTACTGGGCAGCTCAGCTGTTAAATGACTTACATTTTACTTCCAGGACAATGTCTGCTTTGGTTTCAAAATGATGGTTTCAAAATATATCCTAATATACTGTAAGATACAGGGGTTGCAAAGACAGTGTCAAGGAATTGGTAATCCTGTCTGAATTGCAGCCCTCCTGTGTTGCTGATTAGCACAGCACTCTACATTTTCCCCCCCTTTGTAATATAGGCTTCACTGGCTTTTGAAAAATATATCGAAAGCTTTGAAGATGGATAACACAATTGCTTTTTCACAGCAACACAAATCTGCATTGTGGATGCAAGACGCAATGAAGTATTCAAGCAAGAAATACATTTAGTGGATAAGTGGATAAGGGAGCTGTTCAAATGCATTTCTGAGAGTGGTCCAGAGGAATGAGGACAATGATACTGTAGTACTGAGACTCATATTGCCATCAGTCCCAGTCCTGCAGGGTCCTTTACTTCTGTTTGTTGACAGGGACTTTTTGACTCAGAAGCCTYGTAACAGGTCAAGTTAATTCTGAATAAAGATGTGGAAAAAATGCCTGTACTTCCAGGCAGATTTCCCAAGCTCAGCATATACAGTTCATGTTGGCTAAGTCAGTATCTCAGGGAGGTCACTGAAGAAGCAAAATTGAGATGATTTTATTGGTATTCCTTGTTACAATAATTTTATTCACAGAACTTTAAAAGACTGCAGTTTGATTTTCAAATTCAGAGACTAAAATGAGAATGCTTGATCATTATGTCAACTTACATGAGCATGTCAATTATTAATATACATGGATTAGAGATGTAGACATAGAAAAATATATTTGTACACTGAGTTATTCCCTTCTGAATTCTTTTTTTTGTGAGAAATTGCACAAGACATGATGAACTCGTGGAGTGGAAATCAAAGAAACGCCACCCGTATGATTGGGTGTAATGGTACCAGGGGATCCTGAAAATATTGTCTCAATTTATCATTTCCAAGACAAGCGCCTTGCATTTTAAATGAAGCAAGGAAACCATTAGGAATGCCTGAATTTTGATATTTCAGTGTTTTCTTATGCTTACATATCTTATGTCATGCTTTTCAGTGATGGTTCCGTCCTGTGGTTTATTATAATAAGATTATTTTAAATTATTTGTTTGCTCTGTACCTCCCCATCTCCCACCATCTGCCAAGGTGTAAGAAGCGTGCTGTGCTTTCCTCATTGTCCTTCTGCCTTCTGTCCCTCATGCCYCCACTAAACCTACTAAAATAGGCAGCAAGAAGGAATTCTTCYGAAACCCTCCCCTGCTCCTGCACGCAGCCTTTCAAATTGCTCCTGAGAAGAGCTGGGGGTGTCTGGCTCATTGATTGAAATGTCCTGTAGAACTGGGTAGAGAACTGTCTTCCATTCATAAGCTTCTTAAAGCAGCCCATGGGATTTAACAGGCTAATTGAATTAGTTCTCTAAATATTTTTTGAACTCTGTGATGACCCRTATGTTGTTTAGAGATATTTCTGTAGAGTTTATTTAATTTCTTTTAAACTTTTATTGGTTTCATCCTTACTATATTTGATGGGAATTTCCCATGAGAAGAGAGGGAAAAAAATCCCAGTGAAGTACATTTTGCAAACAATACCCTCTGGTTGTATACATTCTTTGTAGAAGAAGTCTGTAATTGGTAACATAATAAATTGATGCCTATGTTCTCTTTGGCTTAAGCTACATTGTGAAAAAAATGTGAAATTACCAATGTCTTTTAAATTATAAAAAACTTGCCCTATTATTGAATGAAAATGTTATTAAAAAAAAAAAAAAAATCCATCATGTGGCACTGAGGTGCCTGTGCTTTTCTCCTCTACTTTCAGTCAAGAATATCTGCAGGGTAATAGCTGGTGTTTTCCATTGGCATAGGGTGTTGCAGTTGTATTTTAGATACTATTATTTTAATGACATAGAGAAATAATAAATTAATAATAATAATWATWATTATTTTTATTAATTTTCTTGTCCTTCCTGTCTTTCCAAGAGAATTTACCAAGAGTTGCTTTAATGTTATTGCATATATCTTGGCTATTGTTCAAAGCCAGCTCCTTGACCGCCCCCAGTGCGGAGGTAGGGTGGAATAGGCGCGTCGCAGCTGGTTTGACAGGGAGGTACGGCCGTCCCTGGCCAGATTTGGGATTTGCAGGCACCAGCCCGCGCGCCGGAGGCCGTCATGCCTGTCCCTGGGATGGCCTGGAGCTGGCCGGGCGCTGGGCACTTCTACGGTTCCTTCTAGAGATGTGTCGAGGAGAGGGAAAGACACGGACATTGCATTTCTTCCCTCCGCTTTCTGTTTATGTGGAGACTCCAAACTTCATTTTTCTCAGCACAGCTTTTTATGCCACCCACAGACCGTCTCATATCATTTCCAGTCACTTCAGATAACAATGTCGGGTATTAATCTCAGAGGCGATTTAATCTCAGAGGCACTTAATCCCAGAGGGAAGTGAGCACGTTTATGTGTTTTAACATCATGAAACTTGACAAAATCCACAAATGTAGGAAAATGTGAAGACTTTAACATGCAAGATGATGAAAATATATAGATGTCTGTATAGTTCTGCAAGCAGAGAAAGATGAGCAGTTTGATTTACACACCTTCTCTAATGGAAAGTGTGGCCTCTGGATAAATCGTTCTTCTGCCTTCTGATACTTTAGTAATGCCTTCTGATACTACCACTTTACTGGAGACTAACTAAAATATATCCATGTCTGTCTTRGTTGAAATTTCTTCATCAAAGGCTCCGTTGCCCTCTTGTCAAAGGCTTTCTCCTTGGACAGCATTTTGCTTCTGCCACCCTAGGCTTATGCTTGGTACTGAGCACAGCTGAGGACCAGAGCCACAGGGCACTACTTGCATTTTCAGCCTAATTATTCTTGTGTGAGGGGAGAAGCTGGAAATTGAATTGGAAACCTCAAGGGCCTCTAAAGTGAAAAGTCAGCTCGAGATGCTAAGGTTATCACTATCAGCTCTGCATGCTTAATTAGAAGCAGATTATCATTGGAGTAGCAGATTATCATTTACCAATGTCAAAACCTGCATTAGGAAGGAAACTGTGATGAAGAGGGACATGTGGGAAATGGGCTTTGTGAACCATAACTAAGGCCTGTTTGTCTTGGGCAGCCATTGGGAAGAGTGAGGAGAGAGAAAGGCTGTGGCTGGCATTGCACTGGGTGAAAGAAACACTGAATTTTAAGTTGCTGTCTCTGTTGAGCTGAGCCTTCTAGGGGGAGGCAGGAATGGTTTTCAAGCCATCGTGCTTTTCAGTTGCTGACATTTGCTTTTTTCCTTAAAGAATTTAAAGATTGGATGGAAATGAGTGTGTCCACTACAGAGCCAGCACCCAGACACAAACAGTGAAATCCAGTATCAAAATGACCAGTTTCTGTATTATGGATGAGTTTGGGTGATTTTCCTCACTTAATGGATGCTAAGACACTTCAAAACCCTTATTTTACAGTACAGCTTCTTGACCTCTATTCCTAGGTGGCAGCTAGTGAACCAAAAATTCCATCTTTGGTGTTCAAATGCATTTGTATCACTTAAAAAAAGAAAAAAAAAAAAGCAACAACATCAACAACAGAAGAGTGTTGTGAGCTGTCGTGGCCCTCCTCTCTGTTGTGCAGCAATAGGAAAACAGTGTCTTTGGGCCTAAAGTGGCCCAGCCTTCCCAAGACCCCGCGAGTGCTCGTGGCAGCCAGCCTGGCTCTGGGCTTTCTGATAACCGCAGCATTTGCCTTCTCACCCTGCTGGTTTACTGCAGTGCTTTTGCATCAGATAACCTATTTAATACAGCTAACAGACAGGTAAGGAGCAATCTCTAGGAAAGCTATAATGGCTTGGGTAGGGACAAAGAGATTGATGGGCAAAGAAGTTTTAAAAAAACAGATTTTAATTAGAAATATTAACCAGGGGATGCTATGGTGGTGTATTGCCAGAACAGTTTTTGCTGGTTTTCAGTGTCCCTTTACCTWCCAGGTTCCTGGTGTACATGAGCATCCCCAGGAGATTCACATTTTCCTGTAGCGCAGACTGGTACCTAGTGAAGCAATTCTGCACATGCAGGAAATGCCTGTTCAGGACCCAGGAGTGGATGTCTGATTTGGATATCCAAATTCAGTTCCACTCCTAATGCCAAAACGGCTGTGAGCTTTAATGGGGCCATTTTTATGCATAACAAAACGGAGCGGTTAATATATTTTTTTCTTCTGATGGAGCAGTGCRGAGGAATGGAGGCCTTGTGGCAGTGTTGAGATGTGTAGGGGGTCCTGGGCGATGGCACCGTGTTAGGCAATGTGAGCTGCAGCAGCCTCATTCATTTTTTCTTCTCGAATAGCAGGTTTTCATTTGTGTATGTAATGCTGAGATTGCTGTTAAGAAATATTGCCCCAAATAAGCATTTTATGTGTTACCTAGCCCTGTTGGAGGATGTCTTTTTTCTTGAGGATTCCCCAATGCAAAAAAGTTAATTTTACCTTATACATAATGTACAAATGTCTCAAGAACGTTAGCTAAAGACTGTTAATCTGCAGAGAGATGCTACGCTCTCTCCCTTCATTTGCCCCAGCAGGACTGGGGCAGAGCAGCTTTGCAGCAAGCAGTGCAAAGGCTCCATCCCCGAAGCAGAAGCGTGGAGCTCGCGTGCAGAGCGCGTGGGGGTGCCGCACACAGCGATGCCCTTCCTTCCCCCCATGGTGGCTGCAGGGCCCCTCGTGGCAGTCCCGATGCAGTCCTCCCAGGGCCGAGCGTGCATCCATCATGACATCCGTGGACAGGCTGCATCCGTCATTTTATAAGGCAGATCTGCATCTTGTTCGGGGATGTAAGGGATGTGCCTCAGGCTGCGTGCGTGTCAGGGAGCAGAGCCCTTGGGGAAGTGAGGGGCCAGCGGTTGACTAACGATGCCAGAGCAATTCGTCTTCCTGCAGCCCACGTCCTGCCCAGGGCTGAAGCCCCTCGGGAAAAAAGGGTGGCAAGAGGAGTGATCTGTAGGTGGGGTGAATTGTCTGGACAGCCTGTGGCCGTAGGGGGGACACACGCTGTTACCTGGGGGTTCCTTTCTTTGGAACTTCCCAGATTGATGGTGGTGGTGGGATGGGCRTAATGATGACTGGAGAATCTTTCTTTGCTGAGCTCCTAATAATACAAAAGCAAAGTTAGGCAGAAGTAATGTAGTAATGTGTATAGCATCTGGACTGCTACCTGTTATTGAATAACATATTGAATGCCTTGAGCAAGTTGGCAATGCTTTTTGGTGTTATTGCCAGCAGGTTGTCAAAGCTGACTTGATTTTCTTTCAGAGCCCTCAGAAAATCTCCCATAATGTGCAGAGCCTTATGTTATCCTCAGTCTCCATCACTGGCTCCTGTCCAGCTCTGGGTTAATACTGAATTAGAAAAGCTAAAAATGTTATGTTCTCAAACATTTGTGAGCTCAAGAAAGAGCATAAGGATGTTCTAGACCCAGGTGAAAGAACAGGTAATTGCTTCGTGCTCTGTGAGAGTGTGTCCAGTGGATGTGAGGCACATGAGCTTCACTGGTGTTTCCTTGGTGTTTCCTTTCTGCATGGTATGTACACAGCTGTGACTATGGGCCATTTTCCTTACCTTTACCTGTGAAAGCAAGTTCTTTAATAAGACTTTAAATTCTTCCCTTTCTATTGGTGGGTTTTTGAGTCTTTCCATTTAATTTAAAAAATCCCATGTGGATCCATCCTGTCCCGTGTGGAGAGGAAAGCATTGTCTAAATGTATTCAGCATATTTTGTTATGGGCCATATATGAATGACCCATATGTTTCATTTGATCCTCAACACTTTGTTGTTAAAATTATGAATTTTCTTCATACAAAATATGTCAGGCAAATATTGGAGCATGTTTAAATGAATGTGTRATGCATGTTATGGTTCATGTATAGCAAAACTGGATTTTATCTATTCTTGCTAATTTGGTTTTCAAACATATTAATTAGTTAATGTGTGTAGCCCACCAGTGTCCTGAGTAGCTGCAGGAGGAGGAGGCTGAGAGTTATCAGTCTTCACAGACTGGAAGAGACTTCTGCCAGGAACAAAATCTTTTCTCTCCTGTGTTTAAAAGATAGGTGGTGTCCCAGCAGAAGGTAGGGCCTTGGAACAGTACTTGCTGGGTGAACTGCTGTAGCTGCATTGTGCAGAAGGTTAGACAGGATTGCAGAGTGATGCTTTTGACCTAATACCAAGAAATCTCTTCCCAAACACAGCTTCTTCAGGAACTTACTCAACTTTTCCCTTCTTCTTCTAAGCCTCTTGCTAGAGTGATGTTCCTGAAAGTACAATACCACGTGCCCCTTCGGTGAATAAAAGATGTAAAAGAAAAGTGGCCATCCTTTTCCCCTTTATTAAGCTTTCTGTTAAATGCCTTCTGTAACAATTGATTTTAAACAGCTCTACTAATGAATTACACAGAAAAAAGAAATCTGGGTCTATTGGAGAAGAGTTTCCAGCTCTAGRGTGTTCCCTGACTGCAAGGAAAGGTGAGAGCTCCGTACTTAGTTCACAGTTGCAGGAAAAGGAGAGGAGTAAGGAGCACCTTCTTGAGGATCTCTTGAGCACTTCAGAAGTTTGTAGATGTTATGTCCTTGGCAGCCCTGGACTCTTCAGAAATTCCCTGCACAAACCAACTGTTCCGGAGAAATGATCACCACTCAGTGATAACTGCCACCAGTACTGTTCAGGTGAACAAGGCTGCAATTCAGCCTGAAATGAAGGTGTTTCAGATCATTTATCCCCCTGTATGTTATGGATCGTTCCACTCCAGTAGTTAATTGGAATCTAGTGATGTAATTGGAATTCTGGAAACATGAATTAGTGTCATTCTCAAAAATAACCAGAGCACAGTGACATGTTTTATTGGCTATTCTATTTGGAGGTAATTTCAGATACTGTAGGATTATAGCACTAMGGCATAATATGATAGATTCTTTAAGTGGGTAAATTGACTGCTGAATCAAAATTAATACTGAGGTGAGCTTTTCTTATTACATTTCTGTCTGAGATAGCCAACATCTTCTCAGATTTATGGCTGAAGATTCCCCAAAATGCTGGTATTACTACTACATCAATAATTTAAACATAAACCAATCAGAGTATTTTAAATTCAGAAAAGATAAGAAGGGTAATCCAAACAGTCTTTTTCCCCCCCATTCTTTCCATTCTTACCATGGCACATAATCTGTGAGCTCTGAGTCTCTACTGATATAGACCTCCATGTACTTAGCATAAGAAATAGATGTCGACCTGCTTCACAGAGATTCCAATTTAAAGTTAACAAGACACAGATAATTATTTCAAGAAAAAATATTTGAGAAAAATGATGATGGTAACGTGCATTCCTCCATTGAACTCCTTTTCTACAATGCAATTGATTGTGCTGTGCATCAAGCATGAAGACAGGGTTTCACAGATTCACAGAATATTTAAGGTTGGAAGGGACCTCTA
>NW_020455513.1:378059-433964 GCF_003342845.1 Nothoprocta perdicaria
GCTCACTCAGCCTCTCTTCATACGAGASATGTTCCATTCCCTTAATCATCCTGGTTGCCCTTCTCTGGACCCTCTCCAGAAGCTCCATGTCCCTCCTATACTGGGGTGCCCAGAACTGCACACAGTACTCCAGGTGTGGCCTCACCAGAGCTGAGTAGAGGGGCAGAATCACCTCCCTTGACCTGCTGGCAACGCTCCTCCTGATGCAGGCCAGGATCCCATTGGCCTTCTTGGCCACGAGGGCACACTGCTCACTCATGGTTAACTTGGTGTCAACCAGGACTCCCASGTCCCTCTCCGTGGAGGTGCTTATGTGGAGGGTTGATATGAGAAGATGAGTAATTGGAAAAAAAAAAAAAGAGGAAACTTGTGAACACTGAATGTTCAGGTATTGGGGAGAGCCAAGAATGGGGAAGTGAATTCAGTCTTTATTTTCTTGGTGTGGTTTATATCAAGTGGAGTTCTGCCTAGCTCGCAGCTCCGCTAGTGACAGCCCCAGGATCCTGCTCGTTCTCATCCTAAATTGGTTTCTACAGTTACAAACCCAAGAGGAAAAGCAAAACTACTAATTGAATGTAAAGGCTTTCTGACTTGGCTCACAACTTACTCGAGGGCTGCTGAGTGCCAGCTCGCAGGTCATAAGAAGGGATGGGCTCTCCGTTTACAAATGTATTTAGAAATGTTGAAAATGTGGTGTTGTGACTTATTTAAAAGGTGAAACACTATGTAAAAACAATATGTAGTCCGTGGAGGTAACATGGAGCCTTTACCACAGTAGGTCATGCAGCATCCAAGTTCACCATGCCTTCTATATAGGAACATTATCCAGAGAAAGGAGCAGAGATCTTTATCTTAATAGCAGCCACTCTGCTTTACTTGTAGGAATTACTGTTTTAAAGCACTGGGCAGCCTAGGTAGTATTTCCAGAGTTAAAACAAGTGGCTTGAAAGAGGTAAGATAGTACTTCAGAAGTGAGAAAGAGGAAAAACAAAGGAAAACAAAGTCATCAAGGGAAAACTAAGGCGTTGTGGTTTTGCTCAGCCTGCCTGGCGAGCCGGGGCTGATGCAGCTCCTCGGAGCTCCTCTCCCCTGCGCTGCGGCTGCCGKGGGCCCCGCGTCCCGCAGAGGGGCCGGGCTGCTGGTTTGGGGCCTGGTCGGAGCTGCCCCCGGCCGGAGCGGTCTCCCTCCGGCTGCTCCCGCTTCCAGGGCCAAGGCAGCGGTGTTGGCGGCCGAGCGAGAGCAGTGGCTCCCACGGTGCCCGGCTGGGCGCTCTCCGTGGCAGCRCGATGGGTTCCTTGGAACAGCCTGAGTGCTGTGCATCACCTAGCATGGGGCACGGTCGCTGTTGGGCGACAGGCACCCTATTTCAGGGAGTGAGAGCACTTAACTGTCGGTTGTACTTGTCTCCAGTATGGTCTTGACACCAAAAGACAATTCCTGGCATTTCAGTTAGTTACAGGTACGTGAAACTGGAAGTCTCCTCCTGAGGCACCTCTCTGTTGAYGTGCCATTGGCCTGGCATTGACCAGACACTCCTGGCTTGATTTGCCCCTTGGTGAAGTCACTGGTGAAATCCTCTTTATGTTTTTTTTGTGGAAGAAAGCTGGACCAGAACCAAAAGCTTCAAATAACACCCTCACCTGTCACATCTGTTACAAAGATTTTTTTTTTTTAATTTCCAGAGAAATTTTAAGGTGTTCTACAATAATCAAGTATGGGATAAACACACTGGTCATTGGCTGAAGTTCAGCAGGAGCTGAGGGTCATATTTGTGTTTTCTTTCTGTGTTTATGCAGTCAGGACTGCAGGGTGCAGGTTAGTGCAGCAGACAAAAATTAATAGTAACAATCAARCCTTTGGCCATGGTGAGAGCAACCTTGTGTCTGAGCTCTTCACCTCCAGCAACAAGTAGACTGGGGCGAAGACGAGAGCCATGAGGAAGACCAGATCTAGAAAGCATCTCCAAGAAAAGACTGAAAGAAACGGGGCTGTTTCCATCGAAGATTGATGAGGGATTTAGTGATAGACTTGAGATACATAAAAAGCATCTGAAAAGTGAAAGAGAATGTTTTCTCTATGTTTGTGATGAGTAGAACAAATTATAGCAAGGATATTCCAGATGAAACATTTGGAACACTTCCTAAGAATAAGGGTAATAGAGCAATGGAATGGATTGCTTAAGAAAGTTGTGGAGTTGTCATAACAGGTTGTCTTTAGGAGGACTGTGGACAAGCATGTGTCAGAAATGGCAGAGATGGGGATGGTCAGCTGTGATCGGAAAACTTGGATGTGTTGGTGCCTAGAAGATGCAAAATTTAGGTGCCATATTTCCACTATGCAGAATAACTCAGTTCCAGCTACAGAAACCACCAAGACTGTTACTCATGTACTGAAATGAATGGAATATGAGGTTATAACTGAGGAAAACTTGTGCTTAAAAATAACGTTATTACATTTTTTTCAGCTTTGAGTAGATTTACACTGTGGTTATCTATACAGAATGATTTAGATGATGCAGATAATTGCAAATGGAATTTTCTGCAAACTTTTGGCAAAACTGCTCATTCAGTGTGTGGATTTTGTTGCTGAAAGATTTTTCCATCTGCAGAGGGAGTTTGTGATGAAAGGTTTCTGTGTGAAGGAGTTTCTGTGTGAAGGAGTTTCTGCAGAGGTGCTGCTCTTTTTCTCTTTCGGGAAGGCTCTGCACAGGAAGCATCTTCTAACAGCAAATTCACTGTGAATGCAGCATATACCACTATCTCAGCAGATAAATCGTGCGGGTCAGGAAGGTAATGGCAGTTCCAGTGGGCAGCAAGGTGTTCATATATGGATTGCATTTTGACGTATTTGCAGTCATCCTTCTCAATGACTTTTCCAATCTGCCGGCTCTGGTTGTCTCCACCATGACTTACAATTTGTATCACCCCAGGTCTCTTCATGTGCTCCTGTTCTCCTCTTGTCTTTGTGCCTTTCTCCTGGTGCCTGGATAGTAGGTCTGCTGTCACTGGCATCCCACGTGCTGTGATGTCCCTCCTTCCTCAGTGCTTCCCCTGAACACTTTTGGGAACTGTAATTCCAGCACTAGAATCCCACAGATCAAACCTTAGCTGCACTGGGTCAGGTGCAGAAAAATGTGCCCAAGAGGAAGGAGACCTGTGCAGTTTGTTCTGATGCTTTGAAGTCCTAGAACGCTCATTTGGAGGTTCCCTGGTTAATTGTCAGTGTCTCAGGAGCAGAAATAATTAACAGCATAAAAACCAGTGATTATGTGTGTTGCTGTTCCTGATGGATGCACTGGCAAATAAATATTTACACATCTACTCATGAAAACTAAATAKTTTGCTTTTTGAGATATGAAATGTTTGATGAAGGAGCCAATATGGAAGAAATTTGGTATTGTGTCTTGAAAGGTAAATTTTTGGAAGAGTGATTTTTAAGGGCAGAGGAGCCTATCTCCCTCCATGAACTGTGTAGGGAGCTAGGGATGCTGCTGTACTTTGGCATTACACGGATGCCCAACTGCTGTCTGTGCATTTCCTTGCACTGAAGATGATAAAACGGTGAATTCGTGTACAGGTTGGGGAAGAGAGGAGAAAGCTATTGATTCAGCATTTGACACTTCAATTATTCCTTGTTTTTATCAGAACAATGGTAAAAGGAGCCTAGGTGTGACTTTTGCTTTTGGGGTCCTTTGTAGCTTAGAGCAGGTTTGTCCTGCCCCAGGGCTCTCCTCTTTTTAGAGTCTAATGCAGTAGTGAATTATGGGGTTCAGGTGCATTTGTTAAAAGATCAGTGTTCAAGAGTAGCCAAGCCCAGCTTAGTAATATTTTATAGCTGCTGTTTCAACTCTAAGTCATTCCTGAACCAACATGATACCAATTTCAATGAAAAGTCTCCTAAATAATATTCTTTACAATTTGTAGTTAGAGTAATTGCCTCTAAACAGTGCCCCCACTGTCTGCTGCTACATTACTCACTATATAAATGCTTTTTTCTTTTCCTATGCTCTTTTCAAAATGTAAATTAATTTAGATTATTATAATTGTTTGCCTGATATTCTGCCAATTAAGAAGAAAGATGAAATAGTAGTACTGTTTTGCAAGTGACAGGCAGATAATTTTGCACTGCCTTAGGTTGTACTTCTGTTTATTTTCCTGATTTCCTTTGAATACAGTTTCACATTTCTTTTCTTCTCTTTTATCTTTCAGGGGGGTTGCCAGCAGAAAATTTTAATCTAATTATTAATGGATCATGTTTTTTCTATGGAATGCCTTTCTTGCCACAAAGCTCTTTGATAGGTTCCTGCAGGTATTTCTGGCTGACACCTTCTTGGCCCTGAAGTTTTCCAACCCACATCTGGTCATGTTATTGAGGAAAAGTGTTGTTAGAACAACACCTTTCACTAAAAGATCAAGATCCTTACACGTCAGCTTTAATCTGGCCTGATTAGTGAACGTGAAATGCTCTTTCCCCATGYGATACATTAAAAAGTCATAGGTCCTCTGCCAACTGTGACTTCCAACAGCATTTCTCAGTAGCCAAGTGGTAGCCACGATGTTGTGGCGTAGTTATAACTTACTAGATGTGCTTCAAACCAGAGCCAGGCTCTCATGAAGCAAAAATTGCATCTGCCAGCGAAGCAAAGATCAGGTCACTGCACTAGACAGAGCCGAAGCTGGGTCAAGCACTGGCAGCTCCTGCGTAGCAGGAAGCGTCCGGGCACCTGCAGAGGAGCTGCAGTGAGCAGAAGCTGTGTTAGAATGAAAATAACTTCTGGGTCCAGTTCATGCTCTGTCCAGTTCCATGTCCTGTTCATAGCCATCAGCTTGCAGCTTTTGAGGAGGTGCAAGAAATTCTATGTGGGGCAGAGATMAGAAAGTCTTCCAGCTACTAACACACAACCGCTCATCCTGTTTATCTGAGCGTTTTGAGTAGACAGTGAGYAGTGCATCCCCTGGGCCAGCCAAGCAGGATGCAGTGTCTTCATRGCTCAGATGTGGTTATGTGCTGTGACTGTTGTAGAGCTAAAGGAAATATTTTGCATGAGAGACCTTGGTGTGAAGTCGGGATGACATTTGCTGCCTGGATCTAGGTGAAAATCTGCCATTTTAGTTGCTTGCCATTGGACGATATGTTAAGCTGTGGTATTTCAGGACCTAAATACCTGCCAGACCACTCTCCACCTCTTTGTTTCATATAGCATAACCCTTTYGTTCTTATTCAGTATTCTAGTTGATGCTGGATTTTCTGTAAAGAGATCAGCAACAATTTTGATTAAAGTATTGCAGAAAGGCTGAAAGTGTTTAGTGGAATGAAAACATAATTTTGGAAAAAGTGCATTTAAAAGAAAAAAATTAACCCCCCAAACTTTTGTCTGAAGGACTTCTGCAGTTGTAGCCAATTGTGATAGAACAATGTTTTAAATGAGTGCTGGATTATGTCAACAATATATATTAAAATCTGCCACGTGTAGACAATTCTAATCAAATTTGAGAAAATGAACACAATGTGGATGATGCTATCTCCAAATAAAAGCTTGGGAGACTTTTTACAGACATAGAGACTAGTGAAGAGATGTCCCATGAAAGTTGAAATATGGAATGTATCACAAGACAAGTCAGGTGTTATGGACAGTGAACACCAAATATGTGGCTGGCATTGATCTTTGTCGTATAAATGAGCAAAAATGATTCTTAAAAACATACAGTTTCAGTAGAAAAGGAGTTTTGGGGTGTTTTTGGACCCACTATTAAACTTTGGTTAAAGTGTCATGTGAAAATAAGGTCTTTCCCTGACAGAGGGTTCATGGCTGCTCTGAGCTGTGTTGTGCCTCTGGCATAGGAGAGCTTGAGGAAGGATGTGTAGGCCTGGCTCTGAATTTGGAGCTGCTGAAGTACTGGATTTATTAGTAGATACTACTTCATCATCTCATATTTATCAGAGATTTTGTAGCTGCTGTCACGTGTTGAACAAGATACAGCTCTCAGATATAGCTTAGTCACAAGGCACAGCTTAGGCACGGCAACTCTGTTGGGTTGTGGAGCTGGGTTTCTGATGAATGTGTTCCTTAATCACTAGGGCTGTGCAGAAGATGAGCACTTCTGTCACCTTCCTGTGCCTTTCCAGGCTTTTGCTGCCTAAGCTGAGGAGGTCTCTCCGCCGGCCTCATGTAGGTGTCTGTGTGCTGAGGCTCCGGGGCACAGTGGGCCATGCAACCCCGGTTCCTTTGCCTTCATAGACACGAAACGCAGAGGAGCACATTCTCTACTGCCCCTTGACCTCTCCAGGGGGATCAAAGCATCCCAAGGGGTGGAAAAGGGACAAGAGGGACAGAGACATGTTCTCCGCTCACTCTCTTTGCTTGCAGGGAGGGCTGGTTGGTGGCAGGTAAGACTCCCCACACAAAACATGGAGCACGAGCTCCCCGGCCTGGCCTCTGCCCTCGCCTCCCRGATAGTGGGGATCACAGCCGCCTCCGTAACACTGTGGAGCCTTCAATAGCAGGAGCCCAAGCTGCTGACACCAACAGTGAGTGACATCTGGTGTATTGAGTGTGCGAGAGTGCCTCCCTCTCTAATTGTACAGTGCTCAAAATCAGTAGCTTTTAATACTGATTCTTAAAAGCATTACTATTTGCTGCTTTTTTAACTTTTTTTTTTTTTCCATTGAGCATTTACAGAGAGCACCCACTGTGATGTAAAGAGTTGCCTTTCTAAAAATAAAGTAGGGTGGTRGTGAAAAATGCCTACCTTGTTCTTGGAGCAGCAGTGTGCAGCTCTGAAAATATAGGATTTGGAAAGAAATTCAGTTCCTAAATATCAGCCTGTGAATTGTCTCAAACATATCTGCTTTGGTTGGCTTGAGCACATATATTATTGATAGTGCTAAAGACAGATTTCTAGGTATTTAGATGTTTAACATTCAGTAGCTTTAGATGCTACTGAAATCATGTAGAAACCCTTCAAAATTGGACCCTTGAACATGGACATTGTATTAAATGTTGAAAGAGAGAGCAGTGAATTAGAAACAAAGACTAAGAGAGGTAAGCACAGATTCAGAGGGAGGGAGGAAGGCAGCTCTTAATGCTGCTTGTGGGCTTGGCTCCAGTTGGGCTCCAGCAGTGGGGTAGAGCAGGCAGGATTTGGCACTGGAAGCAGGAAGGCTGAAGGAGGAATGGGGTCGGGGGGATCCCGGATGCAACAGCCACTGCAGAAACAGGGGAATGGAGAAAGGGGAGTTCCTCTCTCCAGTATTATGCTGCAAGAATATGGGGAATATTAGCTCTGTTGCTGTGAGTGATATTGAGAACTGAGGCTGTTCAGAAGAGGGGATTAAGAATAATTAATAAGTACTAAAAAAAAAAAGGGCTAAATATCTATTGTTGGCTTAAGTGGTGACTAATGTGGCCTGAGGGATAGAACAGCCTGCAAATATTTGAAGAAAGAGATAAAAAATATTATTTAGCATAAAGGATGGGTTGGAGCAATCAGTAAGTGGAGAAAACAAAAGCTGAATCGGAATATTGTGAACAATTTCCTGGAAGAGCGCTGTGCTCCTCCCCCATGGAATAGCCATGCCAAAAAAGTGTGGGAGCCTGACTTTTCAGTGTATCCAAAACTTGGCTGGAAAAATAATGGAAACACGCAATGGGAAAAATCCTAGTGTTACCAAGAGAGGAGGGAGTAGGTGGCATCGTCATTGGTCTCCTACCCTTCATTCACTCAAGGGGTAAAATGTTCCTGGACCCGACTTTCTTCCTGACATTTTAGATTGTTGTCGCTGTTGACGAGCTGCAGCGACACCCCTGCTTGCAGCTCGACTCCGAGCTGACACCCCTGCTTGCCAGGGGCTGCTCAGAAGCCCTCGCAGCCGCGACCRGAGCTGCCCGAGCCGGGACCGACGGGGCTTGGCCGAGTCCCTGCGCGGGACGAGGTCCATGGGCAGCGCCCGGGACGCCGGAGCTCTCCCCGTCCGTGGGGGCTGCACCCTCCCCACGGACGTGCGGGGCTTTTCTGGGTGTCTGCACCTGCACCGTGTTGCACCTCTGTGATAGAGCTGCCCACGGCCCGCAGCATCTGGGACGAACATTTGCTGTCAGACGTGGAGAAAGCTTCCTTGTGTTGGATTATCCAGCTGTAGCACAGTGCTGGTCATGAGGGGTTGGAAAGCAGTGTCAGTAACGTGATTATCGTTAGCTGGATGGTGGCGCAGGGGGGTTTCATTACTTTTTTTGCTTTTAAAAAATCTTGTGATATTCACATTTTTAAATTATAATCAAAATGTCTGCTTGGTTTATATATTAGTTTCAGATTTATATATGTGAAGATTTGCTATAGAGATATGTGTAAGTTTTCTCATGAAAGGAGGGCTTATTAATACATGTGACAAATGTCTAAATGAGTCTTGTCTTTCTCTTTTTAAATGTGACATAGTGAGGACTGAATGGATCAAAGCCAGTAAACATTACATTAATCTTTCGTAATAACCACTTTTAAATTCTATTTATTTTTATTTTAATTAGCTAACATAATTATCATCCTTTTTTGGACACTTTTCTAAAACTCAATTGTTGCTTATGAGGCTTTTTGGTTTCATATCTAAGGAGTGATTTTCACACCGGGTCAGGACCAAGCAGGCCAAGTTTCTGGCTCTCCGTGCAGCAGCTGGTATGCAATCACACAGCAGTGTAGGAAGGGACACCACGTTAACGTTGCTGAAAATTTGCCACAAATGTATTGTGCATAGCTATATGCTTAAGTATGTGAGGGTTTATTTTTCCCCTGAAGTTTTCAAAACATCTCTGTGATGAAACTTTTCTGGATACAACCAGCCTCGCTGCCTGTAGGTCTGAGCCACCTTGGGAGAAGCAGGTAACCCTTATTGGGCTRAAGTGCAAAGACCTGCTTAATGCTCCTACAATTCTTTGGTTAAGTTTGATCAGAGTTAGTACCTGTGGCTGTATAAACAGTTTTTGGTTTGGCAGCAGAACAGAAAACAGCAAAATTCTGTTTTGAGTTAAATGATTCTTTTCAGCTCAGCTGAGATACTGGCTAAGGAGCCCATGGCCACCCCAAGCTTGGGGAGCTCCCTGAGGTGCTGACGTTTCCATGTTGGCTTTTGGACAGAAAAGTGCTCCTTTTTCCCGAGGCCCAGTGGCAGTTTCCTGCCTCCCCGAGGGCGACTCTTCCTGCCCCACGGAACTCGGGCCGGTTCTTGCAAACCCCGCGTGCCGCCCGCCTTGCCTCCAAGCTGACTGCAAGGAAAGGCCTATTTCCCCCCTTGGCTTTGGACCAATTTAGACATTATGTAGGCTTAATCTCTGCCACTTTATTCCTCTATTTCAACTTGCAAGGGTTTATGTAACCAATATTATTATGGACTAATTAAAACGAATAATCTTCAGATGGTCACACGTACTTATTTATACCTCCTTTGCTCGTGGCAATGTGACAGACGGTGTTCAAGCATCCAGAATAACTGTGCTTGCTTCCTGTTATATAAGATGACTCCTTAAAATAGACTTCTGAGAGATTTTTTTTTTATTGTCGCTCTTTCTTTCCCATCCAGCTTCCGAGTATGGCAGTGCTGTCATCGCGTRAGCCGGTGTGACTGCCCGTCTGCTTCTGCCTTAATCTTATTGCTGCTCCGTGAAAAAGAGCATGAAAATAAGCTTGGCTTGTGCAATTGCTCCTGTTCTTGGCGCTGTCCTGGAGAGCAAGGGAGATGGTGCAGTCATGTGTCCTGCATTTATGCTCCTTTAATTCCAAAGCGGACTTTTCCCAAAGATTTTTATCCATGGCAGGGCCATCTTCAGCCCTGGCCAGCTCTTCAAGGACTGATGCTCTTTGGTCATGCTGGGAAAAAACAGGCATGTGGCTTGGTAAATTCAGGTAGCACGGCCCTGTCTTGCCCTCCTGACACAACCCAGTGGCACCCCCGGTTTCCACCCATCCAGGTTTCCTGGGAGCCCCCAGCAGCTCTCTGTTGTTCACCAGCTTGAGGAGGCACCATCTGTCTTCTAACACAAGGACTTCTTGTAGTCTCCTCCAAGATGATGCCTGTTCTGTGCTTCGACCTCCTTGGGCAGCAACAGACRGGGGGTGCAGCCCGACAAGTGATCGGGGCCACACAGAGGAATTACATTAGTTACTCTCTGCAAGTTCTCCAGCCCCTTAAGACCCCACTGCTCTGAGTGAGAGGTAAAGGCATTCAGCCCATGTCATGGAGCAGGAGATGTATATCCCTGCACAGCAAATTTAGCATAGGCTCAGGAACAAATAAATCTAAGATTGGCCTCAGAGCACAATCTTACCTCCTGAGATTCATTGAAACTGCTCCTAACATTATTGATTTGCATTTAACGCCATCAGAGTGTGTCTCCATGCAGTGTTAGAGGTGTGAAATACAACCACAGAAAAGGGCCCTCCTGATACACTGCTGCTCCTGGTACAAAATGCTGTCTAATTGTGTGTCACATAATCCATGGCTGTTCTTTCCATATCTTCATTGAAAGCGAGAGCTGGCTGTATATTTGCATACATGGGTATGTGTTCAGGTATGTAAAACACAGACATTTTTGTTGGGRGCATCATCTCTTCCTACTAAAGCAGCTGCATCAGTACAGCTGCTCCTGTGCAATTGCAATTTTATCAGTGAGTGGTAATTCATATTGGTATACCCTGTTTCCCTTGCTATTTGAGAAAAAAACTGTGCCAGGGTACAAAACTCTACACTAAAAGGATTATTTACCTTAACCATACTGCAGAAATTACCAGGGTAGAACTCTTATAAGGGACAAAAGATACATATTTAAATGTCATAAGCATAACTTTGGGCTGTCTGTCTGTATCAACTTTATGGTGCATTTGCTATAGTAGCTCCTTTTGCACCCAAGCAGTGTAACATGAAGACCAGTAAAATTCATATTTAGAAATCTGATTAAATATTTCTTGGGGAGCAAAATGGTCGTGCTGCCAGCTGCTGTAAGCTGAAGTGCGTTTACCCCCATCTGAGTAGCTTGCTGAGTTACAGCAGTCCTTCCTGCGGGGCTGTTGGAGGGAGTTACCTAATGCCCAGTGTTCGCAGTGATGTCCCAAGTGGACAAGAGGGAAGGAAGATTTTTTTGCTAAAACTAAGTGTGGTCTCAGGAGGCCAGGAGGCTCCGTGGCTGCGTGCAGAGCTGTTCAGAGACGTCCCCCTGCTGCCCCCTTGGTCTGGCTCTTCACTGTGAATCTGTTGTGTCCTCTGAGAGCCAAATGACTGATTTTAAAGGAGGGTCTGTGAGGGGATGTCAAAGGTGGCTTTTTTGCTRTGGTTATGAGAAGGGAAAGGGCTATGACGTGGTCTGTGCAAGCAGTCCTTKAGGAGGGGCTGATGCCCTCTGACTTTGCTTGGCTAGAAGAGTCAAGGCGGGAGGGTGATGGAGAGGCTGCCAGGAGCTCCTTGGGCTTCGGCTGCACAGTTTTGTCTCGAGCCCAGAAGGCCGTGGCTSGTAGGGTTAAGGTTAGGCAGGTGGGTCCCAAGTCGATCAATACCTCACAGGGGGAATGAAGTTTTTGTTCGCATGAGAAGCTTCAACCAGAGAATGTTTCACTGCAGCTGAGCCRGAGACTTCCTTAATGCGAGGAGGCCGCGCCGGGTGCCGGATCGCAGAGCGAGTCGTGCGCTCCAGCTACGCTGCCCGCTCCGTAAGGCTTCAGACCTCCCCTGTAAATCAGATAAAGGCATCTGAAGTGAGTGTGGAATCTTCTGACATTGGAAACTGAGTTTCAGTTTTGTTTTCTGACTAAGCATTGCATAAAGGGGTTTATGGCGGTTTAAAATCACTAATATGTCAGGTGTCCCWGGGATGATCAGGTTTTCAAAGCTTCTCTTGCAGCAAATGACAGGATGAAGAAATAGTGGGACTTCAGATTGCTGCAGTGAGACAAAAAGAACCAATTCTTGTCCCTCTGTTACTTTCTGATCTGGAAAACAAAGTACACTCACATCTTGGCTGCCTGCAGAATTTGCTTTCTGGATACACAACCAGCCAGGCATCCAGGATGCAGGGTGTGGAGCTGTGTAATCTCTGCCCTCAAAAAGAGGGGGAAGACAGTCATATATACCTTTTATCCAAAAAGCATGATTTGCTCATATGAAATGAGAAATGCCATATTATATGGATAAAAAGCAATCCTAATTCCAGCCGATGGRTTTGGCGTCCCTCCCCAAGGCCACACCAATTCCTTGTGTTATAAACCAGGCCCTCCACCATGAAGCCTTTGTTCTGAAGAGTGTTCCAAAAAGATGAACCTACATTCGTAACATGATGAAAGAAAATCTACTGGGAAGCTGTATCCATGGAGTTTGAAGCAACCAGTGCTTAGAAGATGAGCAATTCTAGAAGAATTTGTAAATATCTGCTAGAATTTGTAAATCTGCTATTTGTAAATAGGAAGRAAAAGGCTATTTCACTTTTAAAGGTCAATAGCAGCACAGATTTTGCAAAATTAGATTGACTTTTTGAGATAATCTTATAAAAATATTATTCGAATCGTAACATCTTTAGTGGTGGGTTTCTCAAGAGGAAGCTGCTGCATGATCCGCGCGCTGTTGCTGTGCCTTTGACCAGCAAATAGAGCTTCCCCATTCAAAGCCATAGCAGGTTGGATGCAGCAGAACTCMTAAGCACGTGTGTACTAGGGAAGCCTAGCAAAAAATAAGGTGACTTTCTTCCATTTTTCTCTGATCTGAGGCCCTTCAAACTGTTCCTGGTCTGACCAATCTTTGCTTTGGTTGTGCTGCAGTAGTTCACAAAGCACCCAATTTTGAATTGTATCTTGTTAATATTGAACAACACAAGACAACAGTGTGAAGTTAAGTTATAGAATCTGATCAAGGGCCTTTAATGGGAAGCCTAGCCAGTGTCCAACTGTGTGCTTATAAGCGGAAGGAGCAAGGGCAGAACACTAATTTGCAAAAATTGAGCTAAAATGTTTCTAGCTGTGACATTGCAGAGATGTTATTTTCTTATCTGCAGCTTTATAGGTGATATGTCTCTCCCTGTCTCTGTCTTGCTGTTACAGCCTATACATTTTTATCTTCTATTTCCAGGGCTGACGTTTACGGGATGAATCACTGTGCCTCTCTTAATTGCAGAGGGCATGATTTACCTCCGCTGAATTCCAGGTTGCTGGTGATATAACTCAATTCAAAGCAATAGAGATTTACAGTTGTAAAATAAGTGTATCGCAGTGCTGATTGTCCCAGGTGCTGTCTGTCTTGTGTTCTCCTTCTTGCCTTTCCTCTGGCTGGTTTAAAAGCAATCTGTAAGATTGCTCTTGGTAAGAAATGCTATTTTTTCATGTACTTAGGCTGATATATGGCAGGGGGCAGATTGCAGTTGTTCGTTATTGTCATACAGGGAAGGGAGAGGATTGGGTCTGGCTGCAGGCTGCCCTTACAGTGCTTGAAAGCTTTGCCTTTACAGCAAGTGACAGACCAGTATACAGTGTATTATAGAAATGTATAGGCATACTTTGGCAACTATTCTCTTTGGTCTTACTAGRATTTTCTGAGATAGGTGCCCAAAGAAGGAATTACTAGAAATTCAGAATTACTGAAGACAGTCAGTAAGATGCCTAACGTGACACTGATTTTGTGTCTATGGGATATCTATGGTGAGGGAGGCAGGTGAACTTATTTTGCAGACGTTCTCACCAAAAGACCAACCTTCAGAAAGAAGAMAAGACAGCATCCTGGTCTGCGGTATCAGTGAGGGATGCTGGTAAGGGCTCTCTTGCCAAAGCGGTCTTGGTTTTGGTTTTCCGAGCCTTCTCTTGGAGTTTCTAGGGTGAGATGCAACATCTTTAGATGATAGGTAGATCAGTGGAACAGGCTRCCCAGGGGGGTTGTGGAGTCYCCTTCTCTGGAGGTCTTCAAAACCCGCCTGGATGCCGCCCTGTGCCACATGCTCTAGGTGTGCCTGCTTGAGCAGGAAGGTTGGAATAGATGATCTCTAGAGGTCCCTTCCAACCTAGAATATTCTGTGATTCTGTGATCTGTAGAAGGATGTGTTTTGTGCCAAGATGCAGCAGCACGGGAGATGCACCTTTTAATAGGATTGCACCAAAAAGTAGGTGCTATGGGTCAGGAACCTATGGGTCTGGGAAGAGGGAAGAAGAACAAGACCTGGTGRCAGAGAGACCCAGCTTTACAGGAGCTTTGGTGAATGTGATTTACCTTATGAAAGAGAAGGAAGAGAGCATTTATTCATAGAGGCAGAGAAAGGCAATAGAATGGCAAGAGGAAATAATCAGAGTTATGGCTGAATCTGTCTAGCTTTGAAATGAGCTTGTATGTTCATGCCTAGCTCTTTGGAGAGCAAACCRCAATATTTCAGTCTGCTGATGACAAAAATGTAGAGCTGTAGCAAAGTCTGTGCCTAAAAGGAGGGAAATATGATTAGTTTTCTATTCACCTTAACAGGGAAAAGATATTTTTGGCTATCATTGCTGCTTGGATTTGTTACGCCTATAAAAGGACCCAGTAGGATCAGTGACTTTGAAGATCCAAAAGAGCAGCCCTGCCCCTTCCTAATTCCTCTGGTTCCTCCCACTCCCTCACCTCCCCATCGATTTTAGCTGTTTTTTATCAATATGGAAAACACTTTATTTAGGTGGATCAGAAGTGTGAATATGGATATTATCAATTAATGAGTAGCTGTAAGTTTCAAGTCAGATCAAACAGCAAAAACATTTCTGGGTCTTTTTTGCATATGACAGGATGCATTTAAAGGAACTCTTTTGACCTAAAATTATGAATCATTATAACTAACATTTCATTTTTAAGAGATATTTAAAAATAACTTATGAAGCAAAAATATTTGTCAAATACCTTTTATAATTTATCAATACACACCTCTGAGAAGTGCCCTAAAATCTGAAAATTAATTAGTCTTCACTGAAAATTTGTACAGGAAATAAGCAAAAAGCTGCAGATTGAAGGCTTTACCTCTCCTGCAAATTCTGCCTGTTGGTGTCCATGTCACACCTCTCTATGGTTCACGTCTTTCCAGCAACAACTTAGTGTGATGTATTTAATTTCATGTTGGTTTTCATTTTATGTGCATGGAAATAGAAAAACAAGAACAAAAGGTTTGTTTATGTAATAGCAATAACTGCCAATAGCAATTTCCAGTTTTACAATTTTTCTCTCTAATTCGATCTGCAGCATGATTAAAGCGGGCTAAAAGGTGAGGTCAGCTCCCTGAGGATGCAGGGTCTGAGCTAGCAGGATGCTGAGCATTCCTGCTGAAGGCTGGGCACAGAAAACCTCCCTGCAGTTGGTTAGAAATGAGGACATGCTGAGCCTTGTAAAATTGCTTCCTCAACCTTCATAGACAGAGAAAGAAGATCTTGTAACAAAGTTCTGTCGTTGCTTGCATGAAATCTTAGCCCATTTTTTTTTTCTCTATCAAGAAATGRAGATACTGGTCAATTAGAGCACTTCATCACCTTTTGCTGATTTAGGTAATTTCTTACTGGGAAGGAAACAAGAACAAGGAATTCTTTAAAAGTGTTTTGGTTAAACACTTATAAAAAGTAGTAGTTCTCATTTATTCTATTTGAAACTGTTGTTTGAAGTTTACTTCACTTTAGTTGCTTACAAGTTAATGTTCTGAAAATGAGATACTTCATTTTGGACCAACAGAAAAGCTCAGAGTGATCCTAAGCTATTTTGTTGATGCATTTCTGAGAAAAGATATCTTTAAGAAAAAGAATATTGTTGTTCTCAGAATTACAATAACATTTATTTCATGGCATCCTGGGACATCCCACACTGTCTGGGAAGGACCTCTTTGTCCCCCTGCTTGACACAGGGTCAGCTCTGGGTTGGGTCTTGGAAACCTCCAAGGAGGTCCCTGGCAGCCTGTTGGGGCTGCCCTGCCCTTCATTTCCTTCTGCCTCATCTGGGTCGCTCTCATTCCAAATTCTGGCCTTTGTGGCCCCCTCCTTGCTCCACAGGCTCTGTGGTGCTGGGAAGGGCCTGGCTCTGTCCTCTTGGCACCCTCCTCTAAGGTCAGCACCTCCTGCACCTCCTACGTCCCCTGGAGACCACACTGACTGATTGGTGGGGTTCTGCCCAGGACATCCAGCTTGAATTGCCATTGGTCTTTGGAATGGATCTGTGAATCTCTGTGCTCTACATTTTAGCATGTGTTCAGTCTGTTTGAAACCGCAACCACAATTTAGGGCCACAACATATACAGAGATGGTGATAGTTTCCAGAGCTTGAAAAACTGAATTACGTTGGAAGAAGTAATGATCACTGTTTCATACTGGCAATTTAGATAAAATTAAGGCAAGACTTTCAGGAGCTATTATAAAAAAAGTTGTTAAGTTTTTACTATGTCARGCGATTGCCTGTCTGAGGTGGTTTTAAGTGCATTGAATTTCGTTGCATCCATTTTGTCAGAACAGTCTCCCAAATGCATGCTGGTGTTGTTTCAAACACGGCGGCCTGAAAGATATCGATGATGCAAAGAAAGCTGTTTGCCAGTCATCCCTGGTGGTACTTCCTAAATATTTTCCAGCTGACCCTTGAGTGATAATTCTCTGTGTGCTTCATGTTTTCCACAATAACAGTGCAAATATAAAGCAGTGCACGTCCCCGTCCTTATTACCTAATGACAATGCTGGGGTCTTGGGATAAATCTTAGGCAGAGCAAGGTGATGCTTCTTAGTGTCAGGAGCTCCAACAGGATGGAGCTTGTTTGTGACTTCCTTGAGAACTGCTGCTGCCCCTGCCCTCAGTGCAAGGCAAGAGAAACTGAGGAGAGCAGTCTGTGGTGGTCAGGCTCCTGGCTCAGAAATATTCCCATGTGACTTGAAGGTGCATTGCCAGGTCAGCCTGGACATAGCTGGGTTGTGCTTACATCTGAATTCATCTGAGTTACAGTAAATAGAGCTAGTTTTCTTCCCGTATTAAGCTAGTACTAAACATCTGATTTTATTTTATCCAGCGTAATGGTTCTGCTTGTTGCATGCTTTAAGCATGCAATGACACTTATCCAACTCATCTTCGGAGCTTTCCAAGAATAAAATAATGCTGAGCACTGCAGTCTATGACTACTTTTTTAAAATATTTTTTTTCAGAGAGGAAATAAGATCAATTATAAATGATATCTCTGCCCTACCCCTAAAAGAAAAAAGATTAGTGATTTGTCTTCTATATGTGGGTGCTGAACATGATCCTAGAGTTGGATCCTTCTGCCATCTTCTGTTGGTCACCCAAATCAATCTTTGCTCTAGAAATGCAGGTTGCTTTTGTGTATCTGCAGTCAGTAATATATCAGGAAAGGTTACTGTGGTCATTTTAATAGATGGTGTGGTGAGCTGGACCAGCAATGCCTGAAATTTAAGAATAATATTAAGAGGAGAAAAAAAAAAGAAAAAAACAGAAAAAATAAAAAASTTTTCTTTTTTCCCAGTTAAATTTATCAAACTATTCAGTCAAGATGTAGTTTTCTTGATGGGTACTTTTTAAGAACAAGGGTCAAGTTTCCTGTAGAAATATCAAATGTGGCGTTTTGATTTCTCACTGTGGAGCGGGGGAGAGGAGAGTGACTCCCCTCCGCGCAAGGGAGCTCCTTGCTGCCGAAGGTGGGAGGAAATCCTGTCACTGAACCTGAGCTTGCGGGGGTAGCTTCCCGTTGGGTGAAAAGATTTTCCTGGAGTACAGGTAAGACCTGGTGAAAAGAAACTTACGGATCAAACACTCATGAAATGTGGTTTGTTTGGTATCTTGTGAGATCCTTATTCAAAATAGGGAGTTCACTCAAGCAGCAGCAGTGCAGACCATGAGTCCTGTGCCCTGCAGTATGTGCTCGTGCAGGGCAATGAGCCTCTTGTGAAGCGTCATATTTTTCCTTGGCATCTCGGTGCAGCCCAAGGTCAGCTCTGCTGTCAGTGGATTTACCTGTGTTTGAACTTGATACAGAAACAGGCCAGAGGTGCTAATTCCACTAGAATGGCCTGTGTCCAGCAAGCCTCAGGTTCTATAAGACATATCCTGAATAAAGTCTGAAACCCTGTTTTTGCTGTATGTTAGAATTAAATAATAATAGAAATAATGAATATCTAGGCAGTTAGAAGGCAGCTSCAGGGGAGGGCCCTTCACCAAGGCCCTACGGCCAAAGGGTCTGCATTAACCACCCAACAAGTAAAGGATTGCAGCCTGGGATAACTTTATTGTTGCTATGAAATTGAATGCACGCATAAAAATAAAGAGAACAATAAGGGGCAAGTGTTTACTGGGCATTGGAGAGATGTTTATTATACCTTCTACAGCATAAGCAGAAAGTGCAAATTATCTCCAGATTTTAGAGGCATTGTAAAATAATTAAACACAAATACTACAGATCTTACTGGAACTACAAATCCAGGAAACAGCCCTCTGAGGATTCGTACTTCATTCCTTACATGGCTCACTAGGCAGCAGTACCAGAGCCCTGGCTTTGGTAACACGGAGATTTAAAGCCCTGATTCTCTTCCGTAGCTCCCCAGCCCTGCTGCACGGCAGGGAATGTGGGCTGGGAAGGGGATGGAATGTGGGCCGGGAAGGGGATGGAATGTTGGCTGGGAAGATATGGATGTGGCCAGCCAGTGCAGGGATGGAATTGTAGCTCCGTCTTCTCCCTCACAATCTGAATGAGGAAAGCTGTTGTGGGTAGAGGTGTGAGAATAAACCCTTGCAAGAGTATTTTTGSCCGTGTGAAAGGTTAGCATTTTGTCCTAGGCTATGTTTGCCCTTAATACTAGCCCCTTGGAGAAGCCACCAGCCTGCAGAGCAATTCAAGTTGCCATCAGGACTCATGACTTAGAGGAACCCTCCTCCTCCTGCACCTGACACAGAGTGCTTGTTCTCAACTGCATCAATTAGAAATGACAGTAACAAAAATAATAATGGTAGAAGGAGGAGTTCATCTTTGTCAGAGCTCTTGACAAAGCATGTCAAGATTTCGCTGCATGTTCATGATTTCGCTGTGAGCTGTTGCCTTTTTCTGAACTACAGCTACATGAGGACCTGTGGCAACGCGTTTTAAACGAGCACATCTATCTCAAACCATTGAAGTCGTATTTGCAAACATTTCCATTGGAAATAATGAAAGCTAATGGCAGGCTTCCAGTATACTTTTGTTTGACATTACATCAATTAAAAAGAATACTTTGAAGATTACAGCTTCTCTAGTGGGTGTTAAAAATACATGCTTTTAGGTGGCCCTTGAGTTTTATTAGCAGTCACTATTTTCTTACTGAAATGAGGTACATAGACTGAGCACTGGTGTAGCTGGGCTGCTTGAAGTTCATGATCTTAGAGATTTACCCCAGATGAGGTCCCGGTCCGTTCTGTTCAAGCCAGAGATACGTTGCCATTGTGCACTGCAGGGAAGCAAGGAACAGGGTTTCTGTTTGTTGTTGTTGCTTGTTTGTTTTCCCTGGCTGTTGTGGAATGGTAAGTTGGAATATTTATTTATTTATTTATTTATTTATTTATTTATTTATTTTTAATCGAGTTCTCTTCAGAGTTTCTGAAGTTGCTTCCTGTGAGCAGCTAAAGCCATGAATGGTCAAGCTCTTTCTATGTTTGCATGTGTTTTTGTGCTTTAATTGTTCGCCTCAGTTACCTGAGGTATTTCTACACTTTTCCATAATGCCTTTCCACTGCCTAAAGAGTTTCACCAGCTCCATGGTTCACTCGTGGCTTGGTTGTAAGCCAATATGAATAACTTCCTTGGTAGAGATGACTGGGTCACCCTAGCTCTCAATTTGTTCTGTGCTAAAAATGGCTTATCTAGTTCATTTCTGTTCATTCATTTCTCCCCKTAGGTTTCTGAACAGTGTCATTCGCCTGCCACCCTCTCAGAATCACCTCTGGGCTGGCTGGCTTTTCTTTTTCCAGTAACCTCTACAGAGGCCCTTTCAGGAAGTTCCTGTCAATCATGAATTGGCCTTCACTGAAGCGAAGTTACCTCTGTGATGGTTTTTTTTTTGTTGTTTTGTTTTTTTTTTGTTTTTTTTTTGTTTTTTTTTGTTTTCCTGAAATTTTCAGGTTGTCCATTGAGTTTTAAGAGGATGAATTCCATAACCGTTTGTGAATAAGTGGGAGGTGCAAAACATGCTGGCTGCCCTGCATTACCTTCTTGTGCTTGTCTTGTAAAAGGAAAGCCCAAAGCGTGTCCCTTCAGCTGGAGAACTCAGTCTTAGCTGCAGATCAGCCGAGTATTCAAAGCACTTCCCCTTTCCTGCCAGCCATCCATCTGTTTTATTTGGATTGAACTTTAATCAGCTTCCTAGCACTCTGCCTGCATTCTCAAACCTTGATCTTGCAGTTGTTTCCTCTGTCACAAATCTTTTAAGTTTTCACGACGTCTCGAGCAGTTTGTTTACGCAGGGACTCTCAGGAAAAATAATACAAATTAACTGAAGGTGTGAATCCAAAGTGTATTGGCCAAACAGCATTGAATCTGGACACGCATTCTCTGAAATCCCATTAAAGGCACCTGAGTTTTGCAGGAGCGTGCCCGCACAGAGGCTCAGCACGGAGCAGATGATGACCTGGCACGGAGCAGAAGTTGGGGTCGGCCCAGGTTTCGGGGTAGGGAGGGTGCCCAGCAGAGCTGCAGTGTGCATGGCACTGACAGGGTCTGTGTGGAGAGGAGCCCTCCGGACACAACGTTGTGCTCCGCCATAACGGCCGCAGAGGAGCCCTCCAAGCCGCGCCCTCCATAACGGCCGCAGAGGAGCCCTCCGAGCCGCGCCCTCCATAACGGCCGCAGAGGAGCCCTCCGAGCTGCGCCCTCCATAACGGCCGCAGAGGAGCMCTCCGAGCYGCRCCCTCCRTAATGGCCGCAGAGGAGCCCTCCGAGCTGCGCCTTCCGTCACGGCCCTCGCTCAGCCCGCACYGCGCTGCGAGTGAAAACCAGGCTGCCCTTTCGCTRCTGCAGTTCCTGCAGCCCTGTGCGCAGTCTCAAGTGGAAATCACAGTCCTTTTACGGAAGATTTTAAATGAAAGCTAATGAGCTTCTCCTGGACAAAGAGCAGAGGCAAAGAGATGGTGGCTGAGCGGGTGCTGGAGCGACGCGCAGGCCTCCTGAGCCCCTGCGTGGCTGGCTGGGCTTTCCAGGGAGTCTCCATGGGAGCGCCTTCGATATCGGCCCTCTCTGTATCAAGAGTCCACGATCCAGGCCCCTACATGGCCACACAAGGTTAAACGAGAGATTTCTCCAACTTCTGTGCTCAAATTACGTGGCCAACTGCATTGGCTTGCGTGACCAACCGTGTTCAGTTCAGTGCAGTGCTGGCTACCCGGGCTAAGTGAGGGTGAACTCGTGCAGATGTGCCCAGAGAAAGCCACACTCTGCAGGTCTGTGTCATCATGCAGCCCACAGCTGCTTAAAATGCCCTTCTGGATCAGATGCTCTGGGAACTATCCAAGGATACTACCTTTCTGATCGCCCTTGAAATTCAGTCAAGTCTGGCGGGGTTTGTAAATGGTTTTCTGGCCTTCCACCCATTGATTTTCTATCCTTAGGGAAAAAGAGAAAACCTCATGAAACTGTGAGATTTAGTTCTTATTCTTTTTCTTTTCTCTTTTTTTCCCCTACCATATATTCTACCAGCTGTTGGCCCAACATATAAAGTAAAATTCAGGCTCATCTATTTGAATGTTATCTCAAAGGTTATAACTGTCAAACAAGGATATAGTTCCAGTGATTTGAAAAGGCCAGCCATCTTCCAACAGTGTATTTTTTCCTTAAGAAAAATGTCAGCTCTGGGCTTGGTTCAGGAACTGGCTTGTATTACATTATCAGCGTAGAAATGGGAACAGCGTGAGGTTGGGAAAGCTGTAGACAAGACAAGAGACCAGAGAGCTCATGGCTCAGTCAACTTAGGAGGTAGAGGTGTTTTCACTCAACTTTGTAGAGGTGTTTTCACCAGAGGTGARTTAAGGAGGCAGTAGGTAAGTGCTAAGTGGGTGGAACTGCTGTCTCTGTTGAAGAGCAGACTACAGAGCTTGACCATGTAAACACAGCAGAACATTTCTGAGTGTGTTTGCCCTGTGTTTGTAGTTTAAATTATGTGCAGTGCAAGATTTTGCTTAAAATAATGCTATAGTGCAGCTATAGCTTACTGAAAACCTTGGTTCGGAGAAGATAACCTTACCAAAGCATTGGTGGTTGACAACAAGAAGGCTGAAATTATTAAACCTTTCAAACCATTGAAATGTTGCTAAGAAAAGGAGAAAATAGTACTTTTTTGCATTTTTTTTTTTTTTTGGCTGACATGTTTTGATTCTGTCTTCAAAAGAAAATAAGCAGAACATCTTAAAACAGAGACCTAGGTTTGTAGGCCAGAGGGAAAGGGAAGGACAAGAACAACAAAGTGATACAGAAACTTGTAATTGTAATTCTGTATGAGGTCAATTAAAATCTCTTAATTTTTCTTGCTTATTAAAAACTGATCTGTCTGGAACTGTTTTGCATTTGCCACAGGCTAAAAGGATACACATTGCCAATGCACATAGTGTACCCAGAGTCAGCTAACATATGGCAGCTTCATGCCTAATAGTAACTTCTTCATGTCCCTGAGACATCTGATATAAACACAAGAAGCATGCATACCGAAATGAGTGTATGTTTGTAAAAGCTTATTTGTTCAGTCTTTTTTTTTCCTAACTCCTTCTGTTAAATTATTTTAATCACTTTTTGAAGTTCAGAGTTGGATAGTATGCATTGGTAACAGTGCAGTGGAGCTACATTTTCATAAAACTGAGGATGATTTAGAACTGCTGGTCTTGCCTGACATACTCCAGCGAGGTTAGAAGAGCTGCTGTCAACACAGACTGCTTTTAAACTGATCTTAAGTTGCAGTTTGTCTGCCAAAGCCAAYAACATGAAAGGAACCTCCTGAACTGTTTTATCCATCTCTCCTTTGAGATGCTGCTTTACCCCATTGATCCAGCTCTGTTTAAAGTACCTGCTTTACAAAGGGGAAAACCCTTGGACAGTGTGATTGGTGTCAGCGTTATCACTGGACAACTCAGGATGCACAAATATGCTGGGACAAAACAGCAATAACAAAGGCTAAATGTTGAATTCTCTCTCTCTTTCAAAAAAAAAAAAAAAGGCAAAACAAAAGTACTGAGCAATTCTGTTCCAGAAAAGCTTGGTGTTTTATCTGATGTCCTTTAGCATTCTTATCCAAGTGTAATGCACTAATAAAACTAAGTCTTAATTTAGTTTCAGTTTGTAATGGTTAATGCAGCCATAGTTGGTGCGATTATCTCCATCTCATGGCACACAGCAAAGTCTTCACTGAGCACCATTTGCTCAGTTTTTAGACTAGCATTTATTTTAAAAGGTGATAAAATCCTGAAACAGAGCAAGGTTGTTCACAGCTCAGCAGATTCACCTGAGCATTTAATACGAATTACCATAACAGTAGCTGCTTACTTCCAAACATTGCAGAAGCATTCATTTTCTAATCAAAGGTGTATGCATGACAAACAGTTCTTTGTGCACTATTCAGTGACTGAACTTAATTTTAAAACATAAATTGCTGTATAGCTCATTAATTTAATTGCAGAGTTTGATGCTTTTTTTTGCAGCCTGAATTGCTTCAATAAAGGATATGGTGACAGAAGCCTGATTCTGACCCTAATTAATGCAGAGTGGTTAAATTTGGAGGAACTTTATGAAGTTAGTGGAGTTAAACCAGCAATAATGAGTAAAGAATTAGAATTATAAATTGTTAGTGTCAGCGAGGACAAAAATGAGATTTAAATGGGAACTTGCTTAATACTTTTTTTATTCTCGACTGTTGATTTGTTTTTCTTTTTAGCTCACTCTTTTCCTTTTTCCGACAGAGCTGCTCAGAAATTGAACCTGTCTTCCAAAAAGAAGAAGCACAGGCCTTCTGCGTCATCCGTTCCCGAATCCGCCCCCTTCTCCACCAGCTTCAGCAGTATCCTTCAGACCTCCCCGCCCCCTGCACCACCGTGTTTGCTGAGGGCAGTCAGCAAAGTGAAGGACACTCCCGGTGTGGGCAAGGTAGGCCTTGCAAGCATCACTAAAGCACTTGTTTTCTTTGGGAGCACATTTTTTCAATGCAAAGCATTAATTAAAGAGGACCATTTGCTTTCCTAGCTGGCTTTACGGAAATTTGTCCTGAGCATTCATTCAAAAGCTTGACAAATTTACTTAATGCAAATGAAATTCTAAAAGATTTGTGGTGGATTTTAACACAGATGGACCCAATTCTGCAGCCATAATCCACTAAAAGTACCTGCTTTGGGACCATGGTGCTGCAAGGTGTTTGTAATATCTGTTCTTCTAGGGGTTATGGAGCAGGTTGGACTCTGTGACTGTATTTAGCTGTGCAGCRGGTGCTTGCTGTGGTGTGCTCTGAGGTCCTGATCCTCACACTGTCCAGACTGATGACTTGGCTGTAATTTGCTTTTGCCTCATGTATCTGGGATTTGTTCGAGAAAAGTCATGACAAGACTTGGCTGAGAACCTCACCAAAGTCTATGCTGATAATGAAGAGTTGCTCCTTTTCCCTTCAGTCGTATCATTGCCTTCCACCCKCAATGAGCAAACCCTACTAAAATGCTGGTTAGGTATATACCCAAAATATTATTTAGGGACATGCTTATAAGGGCAAGTGGTTGAGGCAGTGGAGAAGGTGGCTGTACAGTTTGTTGTTGCTTTGCTGTTTGCTTGAATGGGGATTAAGCCCTTCCTTTCTCCCTCATAAACAGAGACCCTAGAATATTGCATCTGGGAACACAGGCACAGGCATAGTAGTTTGTTTTAATCAAGCAAGCAAGCATCTATGTGCTCTGCTTTTCCATATTCATTGAATACTAGGATGAGGCAATGAATTTGTTGAAAATCCTTGTGTTTAGGAGAGAAATGGCACTGTATTATCTAGGAGTCCTGAGCACAAGGTATCCTTTRTTATTTCCATCACTGAATTTGGATACTCGCTTCGGGAAATAGCTCCTTTCCCGTTCTTTCAAAGAGCCATAGTATTACTTTCATGGATGGTTTATGTCCCAAGACTCACAGGTTTCCCTCCAAACAGGGCTCTTCCTTACTGAACTGTACAAAGAAAAGTACAAATCTGTCAAGGTTTTGCCATATATCCAAATATAGCCATGATTTGCTTCTCCATCAACACCATGTGCCACAGCAGTCTCCAGGGTTTCCAGCTGTGTATGTAAAACTGAACTTTTGCAGCCCAGCGGACAAGGAGCCACGACCGGGAGCTCTGTCAAGGCCTCCCACTTGTGCAGTGGGAAAGGGCTAAGTCATCCAGACCTGAGATGTGCTGGGGGAGGCCTGAAGGGCAGTTCTGCCAGTGCCAAAGGAGCCGTGAGGCTGGGATCAGCCCCTGTGGCTGCCTGGAGGATGTGCTGCCCCTCACACCACCCGGTTCCTGCTGGGGAGGCAGCAGTGAGCGGAGTTTGGTGGGGTTTGGGTGTTGCTGAGGTGGGACTGTGCTGCTTGGTGCAGCCCCCCACTTGGTGGGAGCCTCAGGCCAGCTTCGCAACGTGCACTTTAGCTCGAGCACAGGATGGAGGCAGCAGAAACACAAGATTCATCCTGTACTGCATTCATCCCCTGTGCTGCCTGGTCACGTTCATGTATCCTGGCAAGCTCACCGCAGTGGTAATGTGATGGTGGTAACTTGAAGTGGAAGAGAAGGCGTTTGGATCTTAATCGTCATTGCCAAGAAGTTCTTGCTTTTTACTACAGATTTACCATCGAGTAGTTACCTGAGTAAGCTAAGATAGCCAAGAGATTTTTAAAAATATTTTAACATATGCTTCTACAAAGTAGGAGAACTGAATTAGATTGATTCATAATCAGAATAGGGAAAATTCTTTGTTTTCTACAACTTCTCTGCAGTTTCTGGAATTCAGTTTAATTTCTCTCCTCTTCTGTTTCTYCTAGGCATCACCCTATAAATATGACTTAAAGCTCATATCCTTTCATTGAACAGTTCCCATCAGTTTACCTCTGTAGCATAATTTACATTTTAATATATTGGAGATAGGTGTGAGGCATGGTAAGTGGGTAACTGCAGGATAAAAATGTAATTTATCTGTCAGACTGGGAAAACTTCAGCTGAAGCAATGGAATTTTCTGCTGGCTTGTTTTTAATTTATTTTCGGTATTGTTATTTACATATGTTCTGTTTGGTTTGGGCATATGTTTTGATATAGCTGTGCAAAAAGCAGTGCTAATCTTCCCAGCATTTCCTTTCATATGCTTTCTATAAAAATTAAATGTATAAAATATGGGTCAGTGTGGAGGAAGAGGGCTTGGCAGAGCTAAACTTTGTTGGCAGTGACTAGGATTTTCTGTAGTTTGGGTAGAAATAACATTTTACTGATAAATATCTAGTTAGTTTAGGATTTGAACTAGCTTGACATTTTCTGACAGGAGAGTTTTCCCTCGTGGGTCCGGTTTGTCCGAGCCGAGAGGCTGGCGATGGCYGCGGCAGCCGCCGCGCCGGCCGCCCGGCGCCTCCCGGCAGCGACGGTTCTGCTTGTGGGGCCGGGAGCCCCAGCGCAGGAGCTTCGTGTTCCTGGCTGAGCCACCACCTCGGAGCTCTCTCTCAGTCTGCCAGGGAACAGCGGGCATCCAGAGCCACAGGATCAGAAGCCAGGAGCTTCAAAGTTAAGACTTGGAGAGTAAACTTAATTTCAATGTTTTCTAGAAGAAAAACTGCCAAACAGTTGCTAGTTTGCATCCTTAATTCTACAGGAAATTTCAGGGATTCTGCTTTTCATTACAAAATTGATGACAATGAATTGTTTAAAATTACAGGCTTCCTTGGTGATGGATCAGCTGTCRTGTCTAGGCATGTAAGTTTTGGTAGTTAGAGTAGGAGGATCTGATTGTCACCAAATACCCCAAGGTCAACTAGCAGCTCGGTTGTGGTGGGTATGGGTACAACTGAAGAAGGAGGCAAAGAGAATTAGTGCACGTTGAGGCTTCCAGCTTCATACCTTTTCCCACCTTACAAGCCATACTTTACCAAGCTGGAATTTGTAAGTAATGTTACCTGAGCACTAACGTTCAGCTTCACAGAGGAGGAGGGTGATATTAGCAATGAAATGATGGGACTGTGTAATCACCCTTGTACATTCATGTTACATACATTATTGACCCTAGCTGAAATACAGCAGTGTCAAACCGAAATAAATTAGTAAAGGATCAAATCCTTTGTTGGACTCATTTCCAAAAAGCTCTTCTTGAAGTAAGAGGTAAATATGCACACGTGCTTTGGGTTTGCTTTTGGTTGCAAGAGCTGACCCCAGCGAGATAGAGCAGTATTCCCACTGTTATTTTGGGAAGAAAGGCACTCCTGCTCCATAAGCTGCGGCAGCTTGCATCACACTTTTCCTTCTCTCCCTGCTGTCTGGGCATCTTCCTCTTCTGAGCTGCTCTTCAAAGGAGGGCAGCAGATTGCTCTGGTTGGATTTACATGTGTACAGAGCGTAGCTGCTCGGGAGGACTGTGCACGCGGTTTCTCCAAGTCCCATCGTTTTCTGGAACGTGCTCTACCAGTCTGTTTTCTCCTTTCTGATGATGAGCCAGGAAGGAGAGCAAAAAAGGCTTTCTGTGCAGGGATAATGAGTTATTCCATGTCTCCACTCAGATTAACTAGTGTGAGGACATTCTAATAAGATTTGCTTGATTTTTTTCCCCCCCAATCTGCTTCCCTCTGTTTTCACTCCCATTTGCCATCAGCAGAAACAAAACAMAAACTGATTTTTGATGAAAGCCTGAAATGTTGCTTCTGTGAAAGGTGTTTTGCTGAGTATGGCACTTCCTATGAAAATCAACTTTAAAGAAAAATTTTCTGCCAGCCTTAATAAATAGGTAGTGTTTAAATGGTGCAGGGTTTAGAATGAATGGATGTGGTCTGGAAGCTTTCTTTCATTTAATATTTTTCTGCTACCAAAAGATATTGGTTATGTTTGGGCAGGCATGAAATTGCTTTAAACTTGCATATGATATTGTGGTATGAACTGTTTTGTTTTTTATTGATCTGAAAATAAAATAGCAATGTTTGTGCATTTAGCATCATCCCTATGCCAAATGCTCTCTCCAGAGAGAAGCCAGTCCTCCCTGCGTTTTTGTCTGGAGTTCACTTCCAAGCATTAGCAAAGCCATCCATACTGTGCAATACTGTGAATSTGAATACTCTGTTTTCCTGTAGCACCGGGAGTCCTGTGGCAGCGCCAGATCCCATTTTGCTACATGATGCAGAAATGTGGGCCCAAACCCTCTGCTTCTGTCGCAGAACGGTCACGAGCTGCGTGCGGGGAAGAGGACCAGGGAGAGGCAGGAAGCCGGGGAACAATGAGGCCTTATCGGTCATCTTGATGGCAGTGTCCTCCACACATCAGCAATCTCCGAGTAGATACCCCTTGTCAGGGTCTGTAGGTGTTGCAGAAGAGGAGATTATTAAAACCTTTGAAGAGGAGTAATAGGTTACGGAGCAGATGCTTTGGAGGAGCCCTTTGGAAGCGCGCGGGGCAGGGCGGGAAGCAGCACCAGGGAGGTGTTCCTGACGATCAGCGAGCGAGTGAGAGGGGCAGGAGCAGGTCCCCCGGCAGCGACTGAGCTGAGRGAGGGCCTGCCCGCCCTCTCTGTGCCACACACTGAACAAGATTCAATTAGAAATCTCTTTTTTCATTGCCAGGCTCTAAGAGTTTAATCTTACTTTAAAGCACAACTGATTGGTTCAAGCACAACTTGAATTAAGTCTAGAATTTACTATTCACTTAACGTTAAACCTACCCTCTGCATCACCTTGATGGGCATAAAACTCAATCTAGAAATGTCAGCGAGGTTTTGTCTGACCTGAAATTGCCTCCACCAAAATTGCAGGGGATTTTCAGACACATTTTATTTAGCATACTGTGCTAAATAAAGTAGCACATCCTTGGAAGTAGGGTGACACTGAGGACTAACTAGCAGAGTGGCTGGTCTGGATGCAGTGCTTTGTAAATTATTTCCAGGTAGGGAAAGAAATTGCGAAGGAACAGATCGGATATTGTTAATGCAATTCAATTCCTTTACAAGGAAATACAGAATCTTGAATGCAGATGGAGAAAAGCAGCCAAAGGCAGTTTTCTTCTTACTGCACCAGCTCTAGTATAGTATTGATTGGCCTTTATGTCCCATTCCTTCCGCAGCTTTTAATGTTCTGCAGTCTCAGTATTGGTGCCAGTTTGTTTGTTTGTTTGTTTGTTTGTTTGTTTGTTTGTTTGTTTATTTGCCATTCTTGATTTTTCTATCCCTGATCTTCTCTTGGGCTGTTTCTTTATAGATATATCTTCTGCATATATATATATCTTCTTTTATTATATCTATATATCTTCGTTTATATATATCTGTGTCAAACCTAACCRTGAACAAACCACTACTGTCCAAGTAAATCAGGTTTCTGACTAAATTCATGATTCTTTTAGAAGAGAGGTATGTGCCAGCATTTGCAAACTGCAGTAATTCTAGCTATCTACCACCTTAAGCTAGCTTATTGGACCTTTCACAACACAGGGCAGCAATGGCAAACACTAGCTGTGACATGCTTTAATACAAACTATAGCAGTGCAGAGTATCTGTTATCAGTAAGTATTCTGTTGGCCTGTGATGTGAATAGTCTTTGTCCAAAAATGTTTCCAATAGCGGTGTTGACTGACTCCCTGAAGTCTTTGTATCTGTGGAAAATATGTGCCAGTGGGAAGTGTATCATGTATCACTTTGTATCAGTGGAAAGTAAAGTGACATTCTTAGATTTAAATGATTTGCAAAGTTGGTTTGAGATGAACAAAATTGATGCTTACATTAGGCCTACAGGACGCAGGAAACCCTCCTTTGACTGCTTGTGTTTGGACTGTGTGATTTGTAGCTCTGAGGATTTGAGGGAAACATTGCTGTGTGCGTTAAGCAAGTGTCCATGAAAACCTGTGCTGAGGTCAGCAAAAATCAAGTACAATTTGCCAAATATACAYTGTGCATTCCTCTGCTATCCGTCTTGAAGCTTTTCAAGTGAGAAATGAGAGAAGATCCTTTACAACCTCATCGTGCAGGTATATAGGGAGAAAAAGTTAACTCTCGGGTGACAAATCAAATCTAACCCTTTATCACAGAAAAGAATTTCTAAGGTCAAAGCTGTTTTCTTCTGAAGTCACCATGGTTGCTGAAATGCAGAAAAAAAAAGAAGACTCTTCCATGAGGCATTTAAAGGAGACATATGTGTTCATCATTGTTGTCAACATGAATGTTCTGTAAGTTAAATAATTCATTTCCCACTTTCCAATTTTCCACTTTTCCAATTTTCACTTGCAGTGAAATCCAGGTGGTGTCTCCCCTTCTAGGTAGAGTTGCTCCTAATTGGGATTTTCCTCAGCAAAGTTATTGGCTGCATCTTCCTGAGGCCTTCGTGCACTTTGGCTAAAGTCCTGATAAATGTACTTTTCTCAGAGGATTTTTAGTACATGAAGCTGCTTAATACATCACATTTCCTTAAGAAAGAAGGGGATGTTAAAGGAAATTGTAAGAATTGCTGTAAATAATGTTATTCTCTGGTATTCCTCAGTCATACTTTGATGCACAGTTAGTTTGTCTTTCTGAGCTGAAGCCCATCCTGCTTACATGAGCACACTCCCAGACTGCTGAAGAGGCCTAGATTACATTTTAGTTGCCTGTGGAGTATATGGAAATGCACATTTGGATGGAATTTGTACCTGCTCATTGTTTCCACCATTTAGAGCGTGGCTGTAATTGCATTTCCTTCTCTCTGTCAAGGTCGGACACTGCTTCTTCATGGGAACTYTGTAAAATGCACCCTCCAAGCCTGCTAAGAGAAAACCTGGCCTGTGGCCTCCACGCTATGCCATGCGGGACAGAATTCCCACATAGGAGAAGTAGGACAGCATTTGAGCCAGTAATGCATTGATAGCTTCTCAGCCACATGTATTAGTGAGTCCACCAAGGGAAAATGGGTCCTACTGGCAAGTTGTTAAAAGCATGGCATGACAAGCTGGTGCTCCTTTTATGAGGATTCCAGGTATCAGCTGGTGAGGAACAGGTCCCAGGCAGAGGAGCGGGGCCGGATGCTTTTCAGTGCAGCCGTTTCCCAGAGTGTTGCAGCTTCAGGCAGGTCTGGGGAGGGAGGCAGGCACAAGCAGGGGGTGCGTTTCTGAAAAGGGGAGATTGAAGGCAGAATAACTTGGCTGCCCTTACACCCAGCTCCACCAAATGGAGCAAGTTTGCTGTATGGCATAAAGATGCGTCTGGGCATCATGTGGTCCTGCATGACTCTGAGAATACTGAGAAGCCCTTAGGCGACTCCAGAAATATTGCTGATATGGGCACTATGGTGTTGGCACATATGGATAACAGACTGTTGCTCTGTAGAGTCTTTCCTGCCTCAGAGGGTTCAAAAACGATGTTAAAATGCTCTTCGTTACGTCTTTCCACACTTACTGATGGATGAGCCTGAGAACAAAGTGTTTGGGTAGAGGAAGTTTCTAGGTAGAACTGAATAGATCGGGGAAATGTGGAAAAAACAACARCAAAATAAAAGCAACAACAAAAAACTACACCTTACTTTGATAGTACTTGTTCTTATTTCTGTGTCAGAAGAAAAAATCCTTTATGTGATTCTTTTGTGATATATTTGTAATACATTTCACCCAGTTAAAAAGCCGCAAAGTCTAGTTTGATACTGTTTATATTGAATTTATATGCTTATATTTGTTTATCTTATAYTGAATTTTCCTTCAGACATTGAGGATCAAAGGAAAATTAGCTCATTCAAATCACTACAAGCCTGGTGCTGCCAAGTGTTATTTATGCAGCGTCCTCCACGTTGTCATGGCTGTTTGATTTTGCCCACTCATGTATGACTGTTAGGATCCTTCACTGTACTCTGGCACGGGGTCACTTAGTGGGGCGAATGAACATAATCTGTACATGGAAAGTTGCCTGGAAGCCTAGATGCACAGGCACACACCCCAGCTAATGTGGCTGTTCTGGTATAGGCAACATACTGAAAAAAGCTACAGAAATCTTTAATATCTGATCACATACTAAGTGTGCTTTTTTATTTTAAACATACCTTTATGTTGTTAACACGGCACCRTGTTAACATGCACCAATTAACATTGCACCAGTACAGTGAACCATGTTTTAAAACTCCTAAAGTTAGTGCAATTTGACTAAAAATTAGGGGGATTTTTCTGGGATATAAAAGCTATAAAAACACTAATTTGTTCGAACTTCTGAGCTGTTCTGTTTTCATTTGCTTTTTCATTCGAGTTGTACTGCTTTACTGTATTTTGGGACATTATGGTATGTCTAGTTTATCACTCCATTTCATTTCTAAGACTTTCAGTACTGCTTTTTGAAATGTTCTCTTCTTCCTGTTATCTCATGCAAATTTCCCAACCTATAAAATTCCCATTTAAATCCATAAAGAAGAGGTCTGTGTAATCCTGGAAAATCAAGATGAACAAAACTTAAAATTACAGGGGTTTCTCTAGGACAGTGCTAAGCAAGAAATTGCAAAGCTGAAGCCTTTGCTAAACCTGGAATCACGGTGAGTTTTCAGAGATCTTTCTCAATTGCAGGCAGTGTGTGTTAAACACGTAGTTGTAGATTTTATTGCAGATTGCTTTTTTCTTAAAACTTCCTCGAAGTCTTTTACCCCTTGCAGCCTTTCCCTGTGTGCTTGGCTCCTCTCAGCCGCATCGGGGCTCGGTGGCACAGGCGGGATGGGGACGCTGCAGGAGGTSCCAGCCTAGCACTGCTGTAACAACGTGGCTAAGGACTGGGCTGAGCCTATTGACTCAGCTGCGASGTTGTTCTGCCTTCCGTTATCCGAGAGGTCTGGGCTTCGCCTCCTTTCTCTGGTACAGTGTTGGCTTAAATAGGTAACCAGCCCAGCTGAACAGTGAGTGACCTGCATTTATACTGAGAATGCCATGTGGGTGACATTCTATTCACTCTCTTTTCCTTCTTCTCCTCTTCATTTAAGGATTTAAACCATCTTCTGGGAACATCTCTGGATGTTCATCCTTTTTTTCTTTTGCCTTATGAGATCACAACCTCTTCCAGCTTTGGGTCGTTATTTCCCTCACCTTTTTCCTCAGTGTTTGGTGCCCCTCTTATTGTACTTCCTTAGGCCGGGATTCATGTTACTGACCATAGCAAGCAGATGGCTTTCTGATCTGGGCTGGTCATAGAAACCCCTCCCGTAAGGAGTAGGGAGAGGTGCTACCTGTGTTAGGACACAATGAATTGCCTCCCTGAAGTTCTTTTCTTTTTCAGTCCATTACAAAGGCATCCCTCACAGCTGCCTTAAGAGTAAGATTGCTGTGTTTTGGCTGGTGCAAATAAAGTGAAGTCAGTCTCTCCTTGAGTAGGAACGTAGCCTTTCCTTATGTTCTGCTCTGAAACTTTAACTGTGACATAAACCAGGGGCTTTACTAATAAAATACTTGCAGAAAGCTCCGGATAGTGTCTGCCATCCTACAGGCAGACACCTGTATCCAAGAAGCACCACAGCTCATCATAACTCCTGGCTGGAGGCAGCTCTGCTGTTTATGCATCAAGTCCATCAAGGATGGGACCCAAATGGCTTTTGCATTTCCTTGCTACACCCTTGGCCTTCTGTAAACCCARGGAAGGTTGACCTGATCCTTAATGGCAGGAGATGTTCAGGGGTGCTTCTAGCAGGATGGGCCTGTAGAGGTGGTTACYCTGAATGTCCATTGTGCAAGAGGTGCTGGGATTTTAACATTAGTCATCTGGATTCCTGATATGCAAATGCCTTTGCATTTCTCACATGTAAATAGGCCATGTCTTTTATAGTGTTACTGATGTGCTCTATAGTTAAAAGGCATTTTCCATGGATGACAAGATATTAAATGCCAGGTATGAAAAGTAATATTTTAAAGTTTCTGTTTTTCTTTATGAAAGGGATGTTTTTTTCCAAAAGGTAAAGATAAAAGCAAAGTTTGAAATCGTTGACATGACCGGTTCTGCAAGGTTAATGCACTTTTTAAGGTCTGTGACCCATAAAACTTCTCTTGTAGGACTGAGAAGTGAGAGCAGGAATGGATGTACCTATCGTGGGTGGATGGATAAATAYATGTAGAATACACAGCATATGTACAGCATGTACATATGTATTTACAGACATATGTAAATGTATGCATGTAGATACATACTTTTCCCCTGCCCCCCGGTACGGTGTGGGGTACACCATACCCCACAGCCCCCACGCCCCCAATACAGAGGTGTATATGGAGTTGCCAAACAAGCTATTTGAAAATAATGAGCYGATAACTAGCTATAGATTTGACTTTGTTTATAAACTAGTTGATTTTTTTTTACGAGGAAGAAAGCCACATTCCCTTAAGACATTTGCAGTAACCTCTTGTGGAATTTAATCAAAAATAATATGCTTCTTGTTGCTCAGCTCAGTCATCCTACACAAAGCATGCTATTCCTTCTCCTTTGGGGTGATTGAAAATGCTCGCACAAATAGCACCATTCTACATTAAATTCTCTGGGTATCTGTGAGGCACTATTGCATTTCTGTAGATGGCAGTTGGTCTCATCCATATTAATTGCTGCTGGATTTTTCCACAGATCTGCTCAATTTGTAACATTTATATTGAAGGGGAAAAGCTTAGTTTGAAAAAGATACGGTGTCAAAACGTGGCACCCGTTAGAATGGCAGGAAGAAAGCTGTGCATTAACCTTTGTGACGGCACATGCTCCGCCACGGGAACGTCAGTGTGGGAAAGCTTAAAAACTGTCAGCCCCTTCCCCCTTTTCCCACAGGAAATACGACATGTGTATTTTAAGCCGTACCCAATGTGAGCAGAATTTTTGTTTTAAGCCCCTGGCCACGCAGAGGGTGAAGCCTGTGCCCACGAGCGCCGCTCAGCCCCTGCCTGTCCTGTCGGGACCCACTAATAATRCAGTGGGAATTATAGCGGTGCAAATTGAAAAGAATTGGATGGGCAGATAGCGGAGTTTCAGAGATTAAGGAGATCGGAAATTGCTTCAAGCAGCTAATTGCAGAGCAGCACGTACAAGGAAATTTGCTGTTGTGCCTTTATTATTTCCTTGCTTGTCGTCTTATCTCTGTGAGCTTTATTTCTAGGGCTTTAACGGAGAAACTAATAGGTACAATATCTCTTTGCAATTTTAGACTGTGATTTTTTTTTGTCTCCAAAGGAATGGAATATCTGCTGCCGATTCATCTAATTCAGTAGGGACTAATAATACTGAATAAGAATAGTATTCTGATTAGTTGCCTTCCTTTGCATAAACCTCTTACAATTTCTCCTCCCACTCCCAGCCTACAGTACAAAGCCAGACAAGGCATTACAAGTGGAACATATTCCGGCTCCCGGCAAATTTCAGCACGCTATTCCACGGAGCTTTGCAAGCTCTGCTTTTGGTTCAGAGCAGTGTGAAACCTCCRGAGTCCTCACAGCTCCCGTGGTGGAGGAGTTGGGCTGGGGACAGAGCGACGTGTCCCCTGGGTTCTCCAGCCCTGGATGCTGGTGCTCCCACCCTGGCGTTTCTTGCTCGCCCCGGGCCTGTCTGTCCCTGGCCTGGCAGGTGGCAGCTGGTTTAGCTGGACCTCTGCGTGGTGGATTTCCATGGCTTTAAAATAACGGTGCTGACAGAACCACTCCGGGGTCACCTGCTGGGTACCAAAACTTGCCTTTACTCAGGCTGTAGTCTCTTTGATTCCCTGTCCTATTTGCCGGACAATCCTCAGGACCCTCCTAAATTCTGCTTTAAATGAAGGAGCTAATGGACGCAGTGCCACGTGCAGATGGAGGGCGGGCACTGCGGCACAACCAGTATCCCTGTCCCGGTGGAAAAGCGGCACCGCTCAAGAGACTGGCAACGTGGGGGCTGCAAACCGCCTGCCATCTGCTCTTAGCATGGTTCTAGCAGGGCAAGGAGCTTCGCTATGTAATGTTTTTATTACTGTAGGATTTAATCTACTGTACAGAATAGTCCATCGCAGTTGGTTGCCAGAGGAATATCCTCCGTGATTTGGCAGATGAAGTGGGTGGAGAAAACTATTGCTGAAGTGCTCCTTTCTTCACTAAGGGCAGCTAAAACGTGGGGGGAGGTCTGGGCCCGGGTGCGCACGGTCGGGGCAGCGGTGCCAAGTGCTGGGGATCCTTCGTGCATCGGGGCAGCCGAGGGGACCGGCCTCTCCTGGCCCCACAGCGGCTGCGACCCCCAAGCCTTGGGGTCTGCCCCCGGGGGGCTGAGGCAGCTCAGGGCAGAGGAGGCTGCCCCGGGGTGGCTCCAGAAGCCCTTGTGGCCATGATGGAAAGCACGTGTCCAGCTCCAGACRGCCCCTGGTCCTTCTCCCCATGCTCAGAGTGTAGGGAGGCCGAAGACTTGTCTCCCGTCTCTCCTTGTTTGGCCCCTGAGAGCTGGGATGGATGAAGTAGGTGAATTCCCCGGCTCRGTGCTGCAGGCGGGGCAGCGGCAAGCGCTCCAGCCCTATATTGGCCAGCTGGAGGGGGCAGACTCCCCTTGCCTGTGCCTACCTTGCACAGAGCACTCTGAGGAGCATTTTCCTCTCATGAACTCAGTGGCTGAGATTCTCTGTGCGTACAAATTAATGCAGAGGGTGAAACTTCAGGAGTTCACAACCATTTTTATGGCATCTGCCAACAAATTGAGCCTTCACACTRAAATAACCACTTTCATCCCACTGAGCCCTTCATTCCCTGTCCAGATCCGTCTCCTCATTTCCTTTGTGATTCCCCAATGTTCTGGTTACCCATCCACTTTCCTGGTGTGCGTCGCGCTGCCCCCGGGGCCGGTGCCCTTTGCTCTCTGTCTCAGTCACAGCGCTGCCCCTCCGCGCGCTGCGCTTTCCTGGGCACCTCCGTGCCCTCTCTGCTCAACCTGCCCTGCAGCACTTCTGCCCTGCCTGCTCCTGCCCGAGGACGGCACCTGAAATCGTGATTTATGTTCTCGTTTTGAAAGTCTTTTTTTTTTCTTACCCTGCTGTGATTTACGAACATAAGAGTAAGTGGTTTCTATTTTCCTTATATCTAGAGGGAGAGAAAATATATACAACCATTACTAGAAGCTAAAGTGCAAGTGTTAAAATTGCTCTTCTCAGGTATCTGGACCACCCATCACTAAATTTTCAGGTAATTACCACAAACCAGTGGTTACTCAGACCACCTTTGTTTTAAGGTGTCAGCATCCACTACTTCAGGGCTGGACTGCGACGATTTGGTCAGAGGAATAAGCACATGTGCAAAGCGTAGCACAGGGGCAGGCTGTTAATATTTTGTTAGAGATTCCCCAGTTACTGTGCAGACAGTCAGTAAATAAGGCAGGTGCCTGCCTTGCGTTATTTTGTCACTTTTTTCTAGAAAGGTTTTGAGGAAGAGGAGAAAAAACAAAAACAAATCCCCAAAACATTCCACGCTTGTTTTCAAGATTTCACAGCAAACCTTTGCATTTCATTGGATTTTTATTTTATGTGATTTTCTTTGTGTGTGTGTATGCACATGTGTGTGTGTTACACAACCATTTATATCAATCTGTGTCTCTTGCTCAGTACTCCTAGAGCATATGGAAATGTGCAAAGAGAGGCTTTGTTCTAGCTAGTGAATGAGTCTGAGCTACCAGACCGTGGACAAAGTCCAGCTTTCCTTTCCCTGCAAGTTACACTTACCTGTACTTCTCTTGGCCACCATTCCACTTCTTTTTATCTTGCTGTCCCTGAGGGCCCAGTTTCCAGATTCACAGATTCCCAGATCCAGTGACCTGACAAGGCACACTGAGGAAAGCTGCAGTCACCCACTCTTGCTCCCAGCACCACAGTCCTAGGGCCCAGCTGCTTATCTGTACCCGCCATCCGCCTGCGAGAGGGGAGCATCAGCATCTTCCTCCTCTCTGTAAGAGACAAAATGCATACAGCCCTGGGGGGAAATTGAGTGGGCTTCTTGTGCAGTAAATGATTCCAGTCACAATTTGTGTGGTCCTCCGAAGTCCAGCTGATAAGAAGATCAAACTGGGCACCATTAAAGGCCACTAATAGACCTTGATACTTTTTTGACACGAGGCTTTCATACAGCAGAGCAGGTTATGTTTTAGCGAGCTGTGGAAATACAACAGATAAGTAAGGCATCAATCAGCTGCTGAATGGAGTGTTTGTCATGTAAATGTTAACATCTGAAGTCAATTTCTTTAAGACTAGATACCAGACAAGCATTTGAATGGAAAGCAGAAAGGAACAAGGCTCCATAGGAATGACTGCTTTCATGTAGTCTGTTGATATGAGCCAAATCTAGCTATGTCTCCCACAAGCAGAAGATAAACTTAGAATTAAAGCTGGTTTTTTTTTTTTTTTTTTTTTTGAAATGAATGCAGTGTTTCTGCTACTGGAAAAGCAGCTTGAGCCTTGCTTTTGCCTAACTGGGCAAGCCTAGGGGAATATTAGTAGCTCTAATCCCCTTGAGCATATCAAGTGCCACCAAGCCAAGACCTGTGTGCCAGCTGAGGTTTAAGGATTATTTGGAACAGCAGCTACCCAGCGAGGGCAGGAGGCTCCCGGGCAGCTGCCTTTCGCTCGTGGGGATATGCAGGAATTCTGATCTTCATGTGCTCAGAGGGATATTATGCTACAAAAAGTGATCTACTAGAAAAATTGGGGGACCGTGTTTTAAGTATATTAGATTATGTCCCCAAATGGGAAAAAAAGAAAAGCAAAGATACTCTCTTAGAAGGAGAGTGGTATAGGAGAGTTCTGAGACCTGATGTTTTCAACATCCAGACAGCTGGAGATTCAGAGCGGCGGAGGGAAGGCTGTTGGTGGTCCCTCAGTGAATAGACAAATAGATCAGGAAAACCAGTATGTGAATTAGCAGTCTTGACTGCCAGCCCAAGATTAAACAGGCACAGACACTGAACAATCTTCCTGCCCCTCGAAAGGGCCCTAGCTAAATAGCACTGAGGTATGTTAATAGGTAAACTGAGCTGGATACAGTTTATGTAGTACCTGCTCTATTTAGTGAAAGATCCTGGCCTCCAAAATTGTCAACATAGCGTCTTCCGTAGACTTTAATTCACTTCAGTTTAAAAAAATTACAAAAATAAATCTTGATTTATGTACGTTGGGCTGGCTGTCCCACAGCAATCATGCCTCCAGTTCAAAACCCAGTCTGTGCATGCAGAAGTCAAACAAAACCACCTCTGTCATGCAGTGGGGCTTTTTAACTTGTACAACCCGACCGACTGCCAGAGACCACATCAAGTTCAAGAGTACAGGGGAGAAGGAGGAAGGATAAGGAGGATTATAGTTTGGCAAGAAGAGCTTCATGTTAACTGAGACGTTAATTTGCATTTGCTCACATTCAGCTGAGTTTGAAAATACCTRTATGTTGCAACACCATAGTGTGGAGATGATTTTTTGCTTTTGTTTATGCTTTCTACCCCCATAAAGAAGCCCAATTGTCTGTATTTTACTGATCGGAGAGATAGGCCAGATAGGGAAAGAAGTGAATCRTCCTTTCAGTTTTCACTTTCAAAAAATACCCCAGTCTTACCCCTATCTTCACTTAGACATGCCTTGTCATCCTGGCTCAGATTTGATCCCTTTGAAAAATTTCTCTTGAGTAAATTTTAAAAGCATCACAAACGGATGATGGAAGGAAACTAAGGATGAACTGAAGATTCGAGACTTTGTCTGGCTGAGTTCTGAACCCAGACTGCTCAAGGTGATAGATAAATCATTATCAATAATTTTTATGTTATTGTTGATTTGCTCAATTTAACCGCTGTGTCCACCAGGCCTTTATGTTATGGGCATGTGGAGACATCACTTGCAAATCACCTGTAAGTTCTAATTCCTTTGAATAATTGAGGAGTACAAGCAGATGAGAGAATTATGTAGAACTTAGATGATGATAAAAGGTGCTGTAATTTAGTATAGATCAGATATAGAATACTGATCAGAGATAAAAGCAGTGTGCTGTGAGCATGAGCCTTGGAAAAAAAATATTCCTTTTGGTTTTCCATGTGCTTTTTGTCTTTAAGAATAATTGTAGTCAGTRGGGCTGATGATATCCAGAGGGAGTACTGGATAAGCAACTAAGTCTGACAGCAGCAATATCAAAAGCTTAAGAAGAGACGCACAAGGACGAGTGTGCTGGGCCTTTTCTTCCCCCCATTGTTCTTGTTTTCAGCTCTTCTGGATCACAGATACCCAAGTTTTTCTCATTTGGTCATGGCGAAGTTACAAGCGTGTTTCTGATGTATCTGCATTGATTCTGCTTTAAGCTGCTGAATATTGTTCTCAGAGGACGTTCATTGCTGTGTGCCTCTGACAGACAAAGAGAAATAATCTCCAACTGAGGARTTAGGTGCTTCTGAGGACTCGCCTTTTAGAGCAGCGTCTGCAGTCAGAAAGGCTAATCGTCCAAATGATAGACGTGCAGGGCTGATTCTCCTCTTTATGCTGCCTTGATTGAGACACAATGAGCATGCTGCTGGCCTTTGCAGTGGATAATTTTGTTAGAACAATATCCTCCGGGAAAGGCTTTTGTACAACCGGGATGACAAGTGTGGCAAATTGCTTACGAAGYGCAGACCGAGCGGCTTCTCTTTCCGAGAGCTGCCAGCCGCAGTAGAGCAGCGCTGCAGCACTGCAACACGCTCGCTGCTTCTGCTGCTGGTAAAGAGTGCGGCTCTTTCCTAAACTCTTGGTGTGGTTTCTTGTAAGGCTTGGTGTTACAGGATCAGCAGGTTGGAAAGGCCCAGAGAACATGAAAACTGAAGAGAACCAGGGGGATTGCTTCTGGTTGTACTGGTCTTGAGAGAAGCCTTCACTTGCTGCTGGAGTAGAGCACTGTCTGCCTTTCTTTTCCATTCTTCCTAAGAAATTCTGGCTGTGGCGATTGCAGCTCCTTGTCTTCTAGACTTCTGGCTTTTTATCTTTCCTATTTCTAATGTAGGCAAAGTGCAGCTGCCAAAAAGACGATATCCCCTAGCATTTCTTGCATACTTTGTAGGGGCYGCGCCACAGATCTGTAGTTTCTGATACATTCATCTTCTGATCTATATATCTTCTGCTGTATTTTGTGGTGGTGAGATCTCTAGTTCTAATTGTTTACAGTCTTACAGTCTCTGTGGTGAAATGAAGAGGCAGGGCAGCAGATCATTACCCCAGTGGGTGACARTTCCCAAAGGACTTGTAATCTATTTTCAGTTCATTAATGTCTGTGATATTTAACTCCACTATTCAGGCTCATTGCTGGCTGTGTCTAGTTTTCTGAACTGTGTTATTGTCCTCTGCAGACTGTAGCTCCTGAGTGCTGCGCTCTGTGTCTCGTCTCTGCTTCCAAGATTATCTGTCCATCTCATCCTCCTCAGAGGCGCCTTTTCACCCTCCCTGAAGTCACCTTTTCCTCTTACCTCAGACAGACTCCCATCTGACTCTCCCCATGTGTCCCACTGGCTTGAGCTTGTTAGGAGAAAGGAATAAGATCTCTGCGTGCCACAGTGGAAGATGATGATCAAGCAGATCAGGGCAGAGCTCCAGACGGTAGTGAGAGCAGCTCAGCTGTCTGCTAAAGATCTGGTACCTAAAATCCTAAATCTTAGGAACTTACATGTCAGTCTTGTATCATTTAGTCTTTTTTTTTTTAATAAATAGAACAAGTAAGATAAGTACTTGATTTCAGTGTGGTTATGAGGAAAGAGGAATGCAGAACTGTAATTGGTCCAGATGCCRTTAATACAGTATCAAATGACTGTATTATCTAATTCAGATGTTCCTTGGTAGAAACTGCATTTTAACAGCCTTGTCAGGGAGAGCAGTTTCACAGTCTCTGTCCTGCTCAGCTGATGTTGCAGATAACTCTGTGAAGGCTGCAGTGGGGATTCCTGCTCTTAATTGCCCTGCCTTCCTGGGCTGTCTCTGCTGCCTCCTTATGTGGGGATCTGCTGCCACTGCTCCCATACATGTCTTTTTTTTTTTTTTCTGATGGTGCCATGCTGATACCTTTAGGTTGTATTTATGTATGTTAGGAATTATGTTTTACTTCTACACTGTTTCCTCTTTTCATAAAACAAAACCTTACAAAAATCTCTGGACTGATAGCTACATATAAATGTGATCCTTTYGTTTTGTTCACCGAGAGGGTAAGGTAAATGATGGATTGCATTAATAAATAATAATAATAAAAAAGCAGTGTATTGCTGCATGCAAACTGGTCCCTTATGATATAATATAGCTCTCTTCAGCCTTGTATCAACAAAGTGTTCAACAAGGCATTCATTTAGAAATAAGGAAAAATATCACCTAGCCTGAAAGTTCAAGCCTTGACTTCGTAGGATGTGGTGGCAAGAGAAACACACAACCCCTTCTTTGTCTGAACTGCAGGCGTAGGAGAAAAACACCAGAAATGACCCTCCAGGAATGTGAAGATTTGGGGATGGTAAATGAAGACCCCCATTTTCACTTTGACATAACTGTGTTTAGAGGGATGCTGGTCATTAATCAGTATGTTCACCCAGAAAGCCATGCAAAGCTGGTAAGGTTGTTCTGGCTTATAAACATGGTGGGACAAGTCTTCATTTGCTATGACGTGACTGAGTTCTCTTGTTTTTCTGATTGAACATAACTGTAGACATTGCAAGAGGATGGACAATATAATACTAGAGAATATTCCATGGCAATCCTTACCCACTCCTTGCAGCCCACTCCTCCATCCAGAGAACTGTTGTCATGTGGAGTTAAGGTACTCTTGAAACCATTTCCCGTGGCTGTTACATCATGTGCATATTTGCAACTCTCTGGAGGTTATCAACACAGTTAATTCACGTGTCAAGGATTTTGTTGAAGTTAACATCACACATCAAAGTCTATTTATGATATTGGTTTAGAAACCAGATAGTTAGAAATGACTACTTCTTTTAATAAGAAATCTCTCATCATTCAGCCAAAAAAGTAATGCTGGGTTTTCTATCATTAAACTGACAGGATGTTATAGCTGTGTAAATAATACTGACTGCTAAAATCTTTTGGCCTCCCCAGTGTGCAAATCGAGCAAGCGTGGATTAACTATTTTCCTCTGATGTGGTTTGTACTAATCCARTATCCCCTGATAGCAGGAGAAGGTTTTTAATTAGAACGTTTTGGTTTCTGTGCTCTCTGCTGTGGCTTCTCAGAAATTGCTTTTTAGCTTTGGGGAATCCAAAGTAAACTTTTCGAATACCCCACCTGAATGATGTCTGGGGACATCTGTGTGGGGCTTTCACTGGACGCAAGTCCCTGGGGACACAGGTTGGGTCAGAAGTAGCTTGGACGTTACCAGAAAACCCGATGATCACGTTATGCCTGTCCATTCCGCAGGCCGGCGGCTGGGAGGTGCAGAGCCCCACGCCCGTCCCTGTCCCCTCTGTGCCTCACGTACAGCAGTAATGGCAGGGAGAATGGAGCCTCGAGGCTGTTCCTGACCTTCCTCATGTGTTTGCAGTATCCTGTGCTCTCACTCGCGCCCGAGCCGAGCTGCCGCGGGGCTGCTCTCGTTGCTGCTTTCCGCGACCCTGCCGGGGGCACTGGTGCAGCTGGAGAGCTCCCCGTGTGCCGTGTTTCCTCTGCCCGTGACACACTTTTGGACAAGGGATCCCATCTGCAGCTGTGTAGCGGGAATACAGAGATCTCCCAGAGACACTGCTCTGCTGAGGGAATCCCTGGCACTGTGGCTCCTGTGTGACGGTGGGATTCAGCAGCTCCGTGATGCGGCTGCGCTGCTGCGGAGACACCCAGAAGCCAGGCTGCCCTCTGAGACCGACAGACCGGCAGCAGCCRGATGAGCTGGGGGGTTTCCTGTTCACATTTTAGCAGAATCCAAGAAGGAAGTCAAAGGTGAGAGTAGCAGAGGGTAGGCTCTCTGTCAGTCTTAGCAGTTTTCCCTCTTCCCCAGGTATCATTATGTTCTTCAACCTGTAACTGCTCTACTTTCTGTTAATGGCACCTTTGTTCTTTTATTTTGGTCATCAAGCTTATAGCAAAATAATCAAGGAACAGAGGAAAAGAGGGAGAAGGAGAAGCCACAATACATTACTTCGGTAGAGTACAGGCAGATGGTTGCTGAATAGCTTCACTGAAATTTCCTTAGAACAAAATAGAAAACTGCCCATCAGCATGGATAACTGTAAAATCTCTGTGATGTAGCTGAGGATGGGGAAGATATTTGGTGTCCAATAGCTAATGTGTTCTCAAAAACCTCAATAATTGACCCTTAGGTACTTGGTGTTTAGATTTGTCAGAATAAATATTGAGAGGATGCTGGTGTTTGTGATGAGCTGAATGTTTCAGAGGTGGTTGGTTTTCCCACAACATCAGCTTTGCTCTTATTGAGCAGTTCCTGAGACTTTCTTCATATTGGGGTATCTACAGCTAGCCAGGTAGCTCTTTAAATGGTTGCTCTGCTAGAGATTTGCCAGACAATTTTAACTGGTTTAGAGCCTGACACTGAGAATTGAAGCAAGTCTGTCAAGTCTCTTGCACCACTTGATTTTGAAGCCTGCCCACTTTTTGTCCCGGGGATAGGTGTGCTAACTGTGCTGAAGGAGAAGAGATGCAGTTGCAGAGGAACATGTTTCATGGATGTGCAGTTGTCCCAAAGCACAGTGCACTGCTAAGGGACTCAGCACATGGAGTTTCATGGACTGGAATGGAAGAAAGTTGAACTTAACTAACTAGGCATCTGGTTTTGACCCCCTCAATATATTCTTTGCACACTCAAGAAATATGAGGGCACACTTCAAGAAATATGAAGTCCACATAGGTTTTCTCTTGACTCCCTCAGTACTTGCAGTTCTTCACCACGTAAGTTAGTCTTGTACATTAATTACAAATTTGGCTCCATCTCAAAACAATAATCATTTGAGCAGCTGAGAATCAGAGCATGGAGGAGGAGTGAGGAAAGAAAAAGAAGTTGTATTTGAGAGAGCTGTCTTAATGAAYGCAAGCATTTTAATTTCGCCCTCAGCAAAGTATTTGATTGATACCCAGTAATTTTACAGCATAAAGGATCATCTCAGACAAACTCGTGCTAGAAAATAATCTCTCCATTTTTTTTCTTCCCTTCCCCTCCATTTGCCTAATACTTTTGGAACCTTTTGAGGAGACTGTGTCTACAAGTATTGAAAATTCACAGCTTAGGGGAGAGAACATTGATTTTATCATCTGCTGTAGATACATACATGCATAGACAGAAGCCAAGTCACTGAGTCTATAAGAAATGGAGCTGATCCAGAAAAATCTATGTAATTACATTAGCCTCTCCTCTGGCAAACACTTCATAAAGTTCTGTTAATACAATGTGAGAGAGCTAATAAAATAAAAAGAGGAATTTATCATGGACTGAAATTGGGGGGAAGGGGAGAAAAGAGTCTATTCCTTTTCCTTTGACAATTCCTGTTGTGAAATTTGTCATTCCTTTGACAATGAGTTCACTGGATAAATATATATACCATTTAGTCACAAAAAGAGTGTTAAACTAAGAATCTTCAACCAACAGCCAGTCCTTAGATTGTTTTAAAACAGTACTTTAAAAATCTTTATATAACTCCCAGATGAGACAGATTTCCATTCCATTATGTACTGAAAAATTGATCTTTAGTGGCAGTTACTGTTGTCATTTTTATCTTTGCCATCAGTTTGTTCAATACTGCTTCAGTGACCTTCTCTTCTAAATCAGACTGGCAAAACAGATGACATAYGGGCGCAGGATATGGCCCGGGTCCAGCCGACCAGGGGAGGCCGCAGTCTGGCCGGTGTCGCACCACTCGGCTGCGAGAGCAGAGCTTTTGGCAGAGCGCGGCCCTGGAGCTACCGCTGCTCCCCTTCCTCAGCTACAGGCATCAGGAATTTTATCACAGGCTTCAGTGGCAGCCTAATTAGGCACCAAAGTCTTTTGAATATGCTCTGTGACATCCGATGACTGTTCCCTGTGGTGTCAGGGGAAGGGGATGAATCTTCTGTCCGTGAAAAAGSTGGTCCCCCATGGATTTGTTGTTGTTGTTGTTAGGTAGTCCACTTTAATATTGCAGCAATTGTTTTGACACTGTGTGGCTGAAGGGAAGTGTAGCCTTTCACCTGARGTGTAGCATGAGATTGTTAGAAATACAGAAAAACAGCACAGTAGGTTAATGCAGCAGCCCATCTCCAGACATCTGGGTTCACACCCTTGCACAGACCTTATGTAAAAATGGGCTTAATCCCAGAGGACTCCTTAGCACACCTCATTCACAGCACTCCTGCGTGTTTGGCAGGTTTCCATCTCTGGTCAGAAGAGGCTTAGGATTGGAATAACAGTAGAGCTCTTCCAGGTGAGAAGTGAAGAGCGTTGATAGAGAATTGCAAGGCTCTGTCTGTGGAGGATGAATAGAAATACCGTCAGTCGCAGGCAACGTTTGGTGCTTGTTTGGAAACTTACACTGTGCAGTTTGTTCCAGGCCAAGTTATAGTTCTGCACCTTTGTGCCTCCTCGGTCTACTAAGGAAGGTGAGATCCTGCAAGTTCTGGGACTACTTAGCGCTTATTCTCTGAGTAATTTAAGAGCTAATTTTGCAATCTGAGCCTATTTTGAGCAAYACCTTGTCGTTGCTTAGAATTTATCGGGTGAGAGTAGTAGTCAGCCTGATTAAGTGTTGGATTTGTTGATGGTCAGATGTTCAGCGTAATGAACAGGTCATTTCTTCTCAAGATGGCAGAGTACCTTACAAAGTAATTAATATCATACAGCTAATGAGAGTATAGCCAGCAGGGCCTGTAAAATGAATTGTATATGAATATACAGTGAGGTAGAGGGAGGGAGGAGAAATCCTGCTCTTGAAGGCCTTTAGTCCAGACTGAAATGAAAGGGCCTCTGATACCTCCCTCCTAGCTCATGAGCTGGGAGTATCTGGCAGAGACCAGGTCAGTGACCTGTGCAGCTCAGTCTCCTGGTGCCTCTACCAAAGTCCATTGTCTTATGGTTTAGGGGACATTTACAAACTTACAAAACTTACAAACTTACAAAAAGTTACAAACTGTGCAACCACATTCACTGGGGAGAGGAGGAGGAAGGGATTTTTTTTTGCATAACGCCTGTGGACAATTAGGTGACACAGCATGGCAGGAGTTTGGATCATTCATATCATCTCCTTAGATGATATGAACTGCAGAACAAATCCTGKTAAGGTCACACCATCATCTAGATTAAAAWAAAAAAATCCAATTACAGTGTTTATTTTAATAATGTTATGCTGTCACAGATACTCCCCGTTGAAGGGGARTGCTTAGTATTATCATTCCTAAAGTTACCTTCCCTGAGTGGGAATTCAAAATGAAGTTTTTATTTAACCATGTGTCACGGGACATGAGAACGAAAGCGCCGGTTTCGTCTCCGTTGCTTATAAACCTTTTCCTTTCTCTAGTTCCTAGCATTTCAGCATCAACGTTTCTAACATACTCGAAGGGCTAAGATTGAACCTCAGCAGTTTAAGGGGTGAAATCCTTGGAGGGATTGCATTCCCGGCTGTGTTGATGCTGAGGTGGCTCTGAGTGTTTGGCCATGCCTGGGATTCCTGTCTCCCCCATGGACATCTGCTGCCTGCGCGCGGGCCCCGGAGCAGACAYGGCGCTCCGGGGGCAGCGGCACTTTTCCTCTTCCCAGGAAAAGACTCCGGAGGAGCTGGAGGAAGCTCCCTGGGCAAGTCCAGCCCCCGCTGTGAGTGAACCTCCGCTGTGCGCTGTTGCTTTTCCGAGAGTTTCCTCTACTGAACAGGACCTGCTGCTGTTGAGATACTCTGCCCATGAGCTCCTTAGATATTTTTCATAACTTGTAGTGAACCATTTTCTTCCAGCCTGAAAAGGTTCTTGAAGAATCTGCCTGACTCAAACCAGGTGAGGTGCTAAGATTACCCAGCCTGGCTGATAAATGGTGGATAAAGTCAGTGGATCAGGGTTTCATCTGCTCTATTTYGTTATGTCTGTGCACAAAGCATAGCAAATGAGCACCCCGCTGAAATTTTTAAAAATTTCTAAATATCTGCACATTATTTGCTGTTCACTTTTGTTTTGTAGACTTGCTGTACATTCAAGTCAGTAACTAGACAGTAACCAACAGTGGGCATGTGCCCACTCCTATTCAAAGTTTTATGGACAAAAAGGTGTTAATTTTTAGATTGGATTTTAGAAATAGTGTTTTCCTTTTTATTATTATTTTTTTTTTCAAAACTTCTGTTGCTTCATCTTAAGATGATGAATTATTTTTCTTAGTGGGGAAATGTATTGAGTGTATGTGTACATTGCTCTGAGTCTGCATCCCTAGAGAAAGTAATGAAGTGTAGATTAGCTCTACAAAATATATGTTACACTACTTCAAAAGGATGACATAATTTGGAAGTTTAAAGTCCTTTTTAAATGAATCAATTTGTTCAGTCTTCTTTTTCTAAATTTTATGAAGTCTAAAGTAAAGACTTTTAAAATATTTTTTTCTATTGAGATTTGCTTGACTTTGGTAGTTTGCTTTAGTATTTTGCTACAGTGCTTGTTCACTTGGTGTATTTAGTTCTACTAAAGAAGTAGTTTAATGGGCATAAGTAATTTTTTTGCATTGGTAGCTATATTTCAGGGTAAATGCTTTCTGACTTGCCATTCTAGTCTCCAATATTCATCCAATCTGATTATTTAAAAACTAATAAAATTGCTTTAAAGCTGAACTAGTGATTGAGCTGAAAGTTGCTGAAATTTTTCACTTTTTTTTCTATAGGACAGAAATTTGAGTTTACGTTATCTCATAACAGTGGAGTATTTTCACTTTCATTTCAGAATGACTTTTGTTTATGAAAATGCTGTTTCTATCATACATTATAATGTATTTTTAAAGTCAGTGTAAAAGAAGTACTTTGTTTTATCAGAACAGACATTTTCAGTTCATCCAATATAATTGGATTTTGCAGAAAATTTCAGATTTGGAAACTTTTATTTCTACTCATAACAAGATTTTTTAAATAGAAGATTTTGAATGGAAGATTTTGTCCTGACAAAAGAGAAATTCTAAGTATTCACTCCTTCTAAAAATTGTCAGGTTTAAATACTTTCTTATTTGTTGTAACTAAAAGATCTTTAAGTGAATGTGTTATAATAAGACACAAATTTTCARTTTAGGACTGTCTAAGAGAAATTGATTCATTTACCAATAGAAAGTGAAGGYATTTTGCAAAATTTGCTGACAGATCCAGACACGAAATTTTACTTCAGGGAAATAAATGCTGGTCAACAAAGGTGTTTGAGCTTTATTCCTGCTCTCTGTTATTTGGGGCCACGTTTGTGATGCTTTTTGTAGCCATTTATGACAGTGTTGGTTGGCAGAACTAGGTGCCTAAATTTTCGTCCCTGATGAACTGAGGTTTGTTCCACTCTAAAGAGGTAATGAAAGAGAATTGAAATATCCCCAAGTTCTCCATGAAATTCGGGCTCCATGTTTTTTGAGACTGCTGTTAATATAGCAGTTTAGATAAAATCTGCTGAGTATTAGATATACCTCCTATGTTAGGGTTATGGGAAATAATGGAAATAAATATAAATAATGGAAAAAAATGGAAAAATATGGAAAAATATGGAAAATAATGGCATACTGGATCATAGCATGATACTTTTCTGATGGAAATCACTGGAGAGACAAGGCAGCTGGTGCACAAAGCAGATTTCACTTGTCATATTCCAACATCCAAAGTTACACTTTGCCCATAGCAGAAAACTTTCTGCCAGGTGAACTAGGAGGAGGGGGTGGTTTTTTTTTTTTTTTTTTTTTTTCCCTAGAAGTCATTGTAGATAAATTTTGTCTTCTTTATCATGACATAGTCTAGCTGGTCACTTACACTGTCTCAGAATATATTTTTTCTAGGGCAGCTTGTGGATATTGACGAAGTAAGAGACCTGGTAAATTAGACTTACTGTGCATGTCAGTGAGTTATACAGAAAAGATTTGAACCATAGACCAGAATAGTTCAGGAAAGAGTTATTACAATCTGTCGAGTCAATAATTCACATTTTAGAAAAGCCCTCAGTACAAATTTACAGTTTGGATTCATTTTACAACCTATCAGGCCATTAATCAGGGCTTTATAAAGTCCCCTAATGCAGTTTTATATAATCTGTAATTTTACGATTTGACATGATAGACTGTAGCAGCTTAATTAAAATAGTATTAAGAGGTTTACTGAGTCCCATGCCATGCAAGGACATCCAGAGTTAGTCACTATTCAAAATGTACCTTATTGTGTCTTGTTGTTACACAGGGAATGGGATGTGTCCTGCAGCATCTTGCCAGAGACCACATTTCTTACAGCATCTAGGCACATTGTGAGCAATTAATGACAGGGTGAATTTTCTTTACTTTAGTGAATATGTAGTATTTACATTGCTGTAACTTGTATTGAATATTAGCTAATGAGCATCCACATGCAGTCAGGTAAGATGTGCAGTATTTAACAGAAATACACTTAAAACAGTGGGGTAGACAAAGCTGCGTGTGAGCTGTAACAAATTACTGTTCATTAGTCTTCAAAGTATTCTGAATAACTGAAGAATAATCTGAATGAGCCCCAAGTCTGAGATCTAAATATAGAAAAAGTGGAGGTACACACTATCCAAAGCCAGATCTATATCCTTGTTTTACTTTTTATAGTAAAGATACTATRTAAGAATGAAGGTACTTATTTCCCAGATGATCATAATTGTAAGCACAGTTTGCCTCACAGATGAGTGTTGCTTTGATGACATTTCCTAAAACAAGAAGGACTTACATTCAGGACAATATATTTGCAGGACTCTTAAGTCCTGCATATAGGATTTATGGTGCTGGACAACAACTTATAAAAACAGTTTTAATAATGTAATTAAAAACCTCCATCGTTAATTTTTCAGTGTAATAATTGTCTTCAATGTCTCTGACTATAACTGGGGCTTTCCAGCTGTAGTCCATTCTGTCTAAATGGACTGTCAGTTCCAGGAACTATTTGGAAGAATTTTATGTGCTGAAAGAAGTGAGGAAAAACCAAGTTGATCCAAGTTTTGGCTTTGGCTCTGCTGGTGAAAATCTGAATATTATTGTGGTTGGCATGACTCTCATTTGGCTCCTGTCCTAAAGCTGGCCACACTGTCTTCTCTGTGCCTCTCACATTTCGCACTGATGTGTATGATCACTCTGTATTCACTCAGCCCCCCTTACTTCAAGTTCAGATTCTGTGGGTACAAAACCATCCTTCACCAGACAGGCAGGCTGTAGAGCTGTCTCCTTGTCCTACCGCACGGTGCTTATTTAAGATCACATTTAAATTTGAAGTTTTCATCAAGCTTCATTCTGTGCCACATATTAAAAATCACGGTATAGGTTATTTGTTGCTCTCTCTTTTCTCTTTCTGATATATATTACCTTCATTATGTGTCCTGCCTGTGCTCTCATCTACTATGGGATTTTTTTTGTTTGTTTTTAAGAAACAACTATTTTTCCTCCCTCATTAATCTCTCTACTTTCTGCTGAGCTACAAAAAGTTACCAGGCATCAAAAAATCACTTTTTCCTCAGTACTAAGCTACAGGAGTGACAAGCGTGCAAGATGAATTATATTAAAAGGAAGGATGATTCTGCTGCTCAAGAGAAGGCAAGTTGCTTCGATCATTTGTGAAATCTGTGCACTGACTGATGCTTTCATAGGTGTTCTCCATCATTCTGTGCCACACGTGAAAAATAGTAGTGCTGTCATAGAAATTATCAGAATAGATGAAAAAGAACTCTTTAGGTCAATTTAGAAGCAAATTAATTGGTACAATGTTTAGAGTATCTTCAGGAGTGTCCGTGTAGTCACAATGTCACTGCAGTGCCATGCACTAAGTGCTTATCTACCACCAGATCCCAGTTTTGGACTATATCAGCAAAAGAAATCCAAATGAGAGGGTATTTCAGGCTAGTGAAAGGTGAAGGCTGCCTGGGCAGCCCCTGAGCAACCAAGAGTGTGGTRGTAGAAGAGCAGTATGGGCTTGCATGGCTGATGCAGATGCCATCCTGGTGTAGCTGCAATGGTGGGAGCCTTGCTTGGATATGGAGAGTTCAGAATGAGTTTTATGAATGACTTCAATGCAGATTGCTTCTGTCCTGCACAGTCATCTGTCAGTGCTGATTGTGGCCCTTAGCTATGACAAAAAATATATAACTTTGTTGGCAAAGTGTCAACAAAGGACCCAGGGTTGAACAATAAGATGGACTTAATCGCTCTATACGTGCTGCTTCTAGTTCTTAGGAAGAGGTAAAGAGCTTACCATTCACTTGGTTTGTAATGTTTTTCCAAGTGACTTGTTAATCAGAGATTTTAAAATCCAAATATAGATGCATTTTGCAAACTGAGTGGTATTAAACAGCTCAACCTGTCTAGAATTACAGAGAGAACTGTTTTAAACCTGGGAATCAAAAAAAAATAATCCTATATAACTGGCAGCTTAGAGACAAAGTACTATTATAGCAAAGTTTTGCTTTTAAAAAGCTCTGGGAATGACCACTGCATTCATATTCAGTAAGTCCCTATTTTGTGCTTTGGTCATGGAAAAGGTAATTATGCTCAATACAAAAGACATATTTGTAGGACTCAGCAAAGTTAGATTTTATAGTCCTTGTGGACAGCAGCTGCAGGCTATCAGTCTCGACCCTTGATAAATGGTTCTGACATTTCCTGCAGACACTCCTCACCAAAAAAAAAGGCTTTTTATTTATTCTCAAATGTTGAATTCTGCATTATTGATCAGGTGCCATTCATTAAAGGCTGCTACTTGCTAGAAAGTATTACAGAGTCCCTAAGCTTCACATAAAATAATGAATTATTCCACTGAAGAACAGCTACGTTAAAGGAATGTTAAGGTTGCATGGTTAAGCACTCAAAAGTCAGGAAATGGAGCTAAGGTTGAAGACGAAGGGAATTTTGCCTGAATTAGGATTGCAGCCTTGCTACTAAGGGCACACGCGAAGAATACTAACAAGCCCTGGATATTCATTCTAGGGCAAACGTTTAGCTACCCGTTCTGTTCGCAGGCCCTGGTGTTATTTATTCTGGTGTTTAACAAGGCAGAAAGCAGTGGATRAAATCGTTAGTGGTCGGAGTCACTGGGCAGATGGGTGCGTCGTGGGCTGTTTCCCATTGCTACAAGGGCTGCATTCTTCCAGGAGGAGAGTCCGTAGCAACGTTATTCTGTAAACCACAACTGAGAGTTAAAGAAGTTAGTGGTTCCCTGTGTTGTTAGGCAAGTTCCATTTGTCAAAGTCCTGTTTCCATTCAGTTTTCCTCTGGCATTGCTGCCTTCTTTTCTTTACATCTTTTTGTGTCACATACCTTTCTGATTTGGTTCCATTTTGCTTTTGTTATCTAGCTGCTTATGTTCAATACAAACAAACAACAACAAAGCAACACATCAGCAGGACCCACCAAAGTTGGCTTTTCTAGTTCTTTGCAGTTGGGCAGTTGGTTCTGCCAGTAGGCTACCTGGGTACCACCTCGGCTGTGCCTGTGCCTCTAAGAAGGCTTTAAGTCCTGAGGTTTGGGTTGTGTGATCACACACACACGCACACGCACACACACACACACACACACACAGGTGGTCGGTCTAAGCATAGATGATCATCCTCCTTGCATGGGAGCACAGCACGTGGTGGCAATGAGCTGCCCCAGAGCCAGCTCAGATGGGTGTCAGATGTTCCTGTGGCCCAGGAACAGCGGAGGTCACTCGCACAAGCGGTGCAGAGCTAGGTYGTACGTCCTGCGCAAGAGCTGCTTTGTGTTGGGCCTCAGCTATTTCATTAAAATTTGCTCAGGTGCATGAGTCCCTTGGATTAACATGTCCTTGGGTTAAGAGTCAGGTTGTGGTGCCTTCTAGTGGCTACGGAAAATTTCAACTGATCACTACAGGTCAGAAAGCAATATGGACTAGTCAAGAGAGGAATAAAGGACAAAATAGGAAGGCTCTTTGTTCTACTTTATTTAAAAACTTAATAAGCATCTGTAACATGGATATTTTGAATCATCTGAAAAAGGTCAGAATAGAACAGAGAGGACAGAGGAGAGCGGCAGGGACAGCAAAGGACGTGGACGAGCTCAGGCTTGGCTTACAGCAGGAACAGTCGAAGGGAGACATGGTAGAGTCTTGTACAACTGGAAAATGACCTCCTGAAGTAAAGTAGGTAGGTATCATCACTTCTGATTGAAAATACAAGACATCATCAAATAAAATAAGCAGATAGAAACCTCAAAACAAATTAGAGGTTCCTTATGAACTGTGCAAGTAAGGCATGGAAATCCTTGCCAGAAAGTGTGGGTGCTAAAGCTTAAAGAGGTTCAGAAAATCAAATGAAGTGACTGAGTGTTCAGAGAAACAGAATTTGTTAAGGGCTGTTAGATAAAACTAGGATGACTGGCTCAGTAAGTTGTGAGTTGCAAACTGCTGGCAGCTCTGGGGGCATTCCTGGGTGATACCATCCCAGGCTTGCTGTGTTTGTTACATCTTGCACTGACATCTGTCATTAGCCACTGTTCTTACTGTTCTTTTCCCTGAATTAAATGCCAACGATGTGAGTGAGGCTAAAGAACTGGGAAAAGGGAAAAGAATTGATTATTAGGGGCAAAAAATTAAAAAAAAAAAAAAAAAAGAGAGAAGTTTAGAGAATAAAGAATGTAGAACAAAGAGTGACACTAGGAGTAGTATCCTGATGGCTGCCCCTTGCTGCTTGGATGTGTCCATGGGGCTGGTGGGCACTGCCTGGGAATGCTGTGCTTGGGAATGCTGTAAGAGGAGGGACTAGAAATGGGTCTGGCTCTCCTCAGCAGCAGAGACCGCCCAGGAACAGCAACCCCCAGATGGCCCAGCTGTGCATGTGCCCAAGCCACAGTGCAGATCTGGTCCAGAGAACAAGCCATCCTGTCAGGCCACGTGGCTCTGACACTGCCAGTTCCTCCCGCTGTGTCTAGGTGGGATAGGGGGCCAAGGCAGCAGGGCGAGTGTCCTGTAGGACACGGAGACATCGGCAGAGCCCAGCKCTGCTGCAGCGTGCTGGGAAGAGCGGTTGGTGTGGATGTCAGAGCAGCCTGGTGTCCCTTGGAGAGGGGCTGCTTGCTGCAGAGCTCAGCCAACCCGTACGTTCATCCGCTAAGGTCTCCCTCCTGCTCGCTGTCCCTGCGTGGGGAGTAATCCCGGTTGGCTGAGRGGCACGCGGGGTCAAGCCCGCCATAAAGATCCGTCCCACAGCTTCCAGCTAAAGCTCTGCAAACCTATTTTTAATTAGAGCCAATATATAGCATTACAAATGGGTCTCATTAATTGTAACTGGCTGCCTGTTTGGGCTCGGCAGCTTTTGTTCCTCCCTAAACCGCTGCCAAAGATAAAAGCATGCAGGTAGTATTAAATGTGATACAACATTTAAAAAGGTATAATTTAATATCGCATTAACAGAAACATTATAGCCTACAGTTATGGGACTACAGATAGTAGTCTGTTTAGGTAATACGAACATTTCCTGGGTTCTTGGCTGGTTCTTTTATAGTTATGCTTTATTTTTGCAGTTGGAAAAAGAGCATAATTATAAATATATGTCACAATCCTGTCAGAAGCCCTTGTAAAATTCCTCAGGTAGAAGGTACTATAACATGATAAATTGTATCATTGCTTGGATCCAGAACTTGATTTACTCATTTCCTGCTTTAACCATTTCTTTATTTTTTTTT
>NW_020455513.1:434069-452990 GCF_003342845.1 Nothoprocta perdicaria
TGTCAGACCAATGAGGATTTATTCTTTGGAAGATGATATTACATGAATAGGAAACTAATGTAAATGTGCTCAGTACTTAGTCAAGGCCTGAATGAGGCCAAAACGCCTTTGTTTGCTCAGCAAAAGATTTATACCGTGACCTAAACTTCAGAAACTTTRGGTTTATGTATTAAATTTCTTGCTCAAGCATCTAGCTCTAATCCTTGAAATCTCTGCTGATCGTTTCATGCCGCAAATGGCACTGGAGGTGAGTTTTACTCTGCTTCTAGAGACTGGGTTTCTTCCTTGTATACCCAACCACATATTAGGTCTCACTTAAAATGGTAATCTTATCTGCTTCCTTTTGTATGGGTTCTCTGTAGCAGTGTTGTCCCTTACTTTCATTATTAATAGATGGTCTAGAGCTTGGGGATTCTTTTTCTCCCCATGAATTCCCAAATCTTTTTCCTACTCAGTACCAGGAACTGTCCCTTTTATTTACTGACTGTCATTACCAGCTGCCACTCCAGGCTCTGCACATCTTTTTCCACGCTTATCTGCATTAAACTGCAATTTGTCACCTCTTCCAGCTTGGCTTAAATAATGTAATTCCTGCTTATCTGATTGCAGTGCTCCTTGTTATTTATGGTGCTATGCCATACAATGTCATCTGCAGACTGGGAAATCTTCTTTTGTATGCAGTCATGGAGATCATCTTTATAAATAATGAAAAAGCTAACAATTGTGATTATACATCTTCTGCGCAATACCTGTGTATCCTTTGTCTTTCTAACACCGAAAAGACATCTCAAAGGCATGCATAAAAGAAACTTGGTATTTTATCCTCATTCTTTTCATTGAAATTCTTGTTTCCTTAGACAAAAATCAGTCATGTTCCTCTGGAAGTCCTACTCTCCTGAGATGGTATAATGTGAAGCCCTTGACACCACCTTTTCTCTAATTAGGGACGGGGTTACCTGCCTGCTTAAACTTACCAAGTCACATCCTGTCCACCTTTCTCACAGCTTAACAAAAAGGGGAACTGCAGCTCCTAGGAATTATATAGTAAATGAAATTATCGGTGAGGGTGTTTGAGATATTGCTGCTGTTAATAAGATGTTTTCTGTCAACACCAAGTTCATGAGCCAGTAGAGTCAGAACTGTTCTATTTTACTGGAAGAACCTCATTTTAAGATGAAACGTTGAATGCAGCAGAGCAAAGTTACCCAAGTCTTTCTGCACTGCAGCGGATATGAGCGTGGTCTATGAGAAAGAGCCAAGTAGTTCCCCACTGCCTGATGCTGGGCGAAGCTCTGCTCCAGTGGGTCACTCAAGTGGCATGAAATAAAGGTGCAACCCACGGATGGCCCAGCTGTGCATGTCTAAAGTGCAGACGTCCCTTCAAGAGGTCATGAAGAGCCAAAAAGAAAATAAGGAACATAAAATCCATTTGTGGGAAACTTAGAGGAAGATTGTTTCCATTGCAGCAGGATCCTCATGTCCCTATATATATWTWTTTTTTTAAATGAACGGACCAAAGTTGCCKTGTTGGTTATTAATCTTAACAAATGCTGAGGTAGCAGTGTGACAGCTGAGTGACTGGACTGATGGGATGTGCATGCTGGAGTCGGGCAGTGTAAGTGCTCAGCGCCGTCCTTCGCCCGTGACACAACTCAAAGCTGTTGCTGACACGAACGAGACAGTTTGCTGAGCCGTGCCCTGTGACCTGAGCGTGTTTCGTACCACGTTTCACTGAGCTTATTAAATTACATCATCTAATTAAACAAGGATACATTCTTGATAAGGGTAAATTCTTAAAATAATATTGTTGTTTGGTTACTGTACACTTATACTGATTCCTATTAGTGCTAAAAGTGCAAATTACTTCTATTCTGTGCAGGGTGGGGGTATCGCGCTGGTAAAGGAAATGTCTCCCTTCTCGTTTTACCTGCTGCGCACAAAGAAAGAGGGAGAGCTGTAAAAAAAAAGAAAAAAAAAAAAAACAGGTGACCCAAGAGCCTGAACAGAGTGATATTTTTTGAAAATTGTTTTCACTGCTTTTTCAAAGCATGTTTCACTGCTTGTAGGAACAGTAAAGGCCATTTCCACACAGTGTGAGTGATGAGCCCTGATTCTTTTCCCATTTGTGCTAATGCGAAGCCCTGGAACCTACAAGGATTGTGAAAAATGGAAAAAGAGCGGAATGAGGCCAAATTACACATACTTTCCCGAGCAATTTACACTCAACAGTGTTTTCCAAGCCTTTTTTTTGCTAAATGTGATCAGTATTCCACTAAAGGTTATTCTATACTTGTGTTATTTTGGCTCAGTCTGTTTATCCTGACCCTCCAGGTTTCATTTTGGCATTATCACTTAAATCCATCATGATCTGGACGACAGTGGCTTTAAAATGCTTAGCAGAGGGTATTCATATTCTCGGGCACTGCGGAGAAGCTCCTGCTTTACATCCCTCGTGTGAGAGCATCGTGTGTGGAGGAGCCTCGTGCTGCGAGGCCGCGTTTTGCACAGCRCTGTGGTCAGGGGCTGCCTACGACAGAAATGTGTTCCCGTTATTTACACCATTATTTACAGCTGCAGCAGTGAGAAATGACCAGCCCTGCTCGTCGTTAACCCCAGAAAGGCTGTTCCTGCAGCTGGTGGTTGCTGTTAGGTTGATGGGGAGCTAATGGGGCTCCGTGGCCCTGGCCGGGCCGCCTCGCGCCGTCCACTGCGCAGCGCCCGCCTGACAGGAGGCACCCAAATGATAGATGAGCAAAGGGGCTCGCGGAGGCGAGCGCGGTGCCCACAGCAGCAGCTGCCGAGCCCCAGCCCTGCAATGATTAGATAAATGAGCCCCGAATGACATCCTACGGGCGAGAGGGGAAGGAAGGGGTAATATCGCCGCCGTGGATCTCTGATCGCCTGTGTCGCCTCGTTCCCGCCGCTGCTCGTGCCTATTAGCGTTGGACGCCGCAGACCCCTCCTGCTTTCCCCACTGCTTCGCTGCCCGGCACCCCCACAGGCCCTGCAGGCCCGGGAGCCTCCGGAGTGTTGGCCTAGGGCCGGGCTGCGGTTTCTTTTCTTTTTCTTTCATGGCACCAGCTGGGCTTCCCGAGCCCRCTGACCCCTTGTCCTTCTTGGCCAAGTACAAACCCAACAAGAGGCCACGGCTGGTCACAAATTGAGCTCACCAGGAAAAAGTCTCRCAATCATCCAGCTCTTTCTTCAAGGAAGAATAGGCGTCTATATAGGGATGCTAAAGGTAAGGAAACAGAAGGCAAGGAAACAYGATTTAGGCATCTGAACTTGCAGTAGACACAATGAAAAGGTACATGCATATTTTTACTGTACAGAAGCAAAGTGATACTACAGCAATTTTTACATATATTCCCTTGATGCTACTAAATGCCACCCGTGAGTGAACAGTGAGTTTTTAGTGTGGGTAATTAGCATAAAGAAAGAATTTTGTGAAATACATACCTATAAATACCCTGTTGATAAAATCTGAACAGTGTACTTTCTGATTCCACTTTCTTTTGCACTATTGCTTATCCACAGTGGCTGAGAATTCATTCAAGAACAGAGTAAATCCTGATAGGTAGGAAGCAAAGTCCAGAGAAAGAAGTGAAAGGGCTGCTGTTACACTGAATAGTCAGTCCTCAGATCAAATCCTATGACCTCAAAGAAAGAAATACATTTAAAAATGCCTCAGCAGAATTGCGGTGAAGCTATGCCCTTAGAAGAGGGACAATAGCAATGCAGAAAAAGGGACCTTTTCCTTTATTCACTCTCCCYGTTCTTAGGGCAGGATTGTTCTTGCTGAGTTCAGCCACATTTGCGTGAGTGTAAGATTAGATCAAAATTACACCCAGTTTGTTTGTTTTAGAGGCAGCCCATGTCAAGCTTACTCTCAAGAGTAAGCTCTCATGCTTTCCTTTGGAAACARCCAGAGGTGCGTCTAAGACTGCATCTAAAGCTGATCCCTGGGATTCAAATAGGAATTTCTGGCAGGCTGAGTGTTCCCATAATCACAAGTGGTATCTCCTAAAGCCTTCAATTACAAGAGATTAGTGGAGAAYTGTAACACTGAACTGGAGGAGTAATGACACACAGGAATTGAAGCATAAGACTTGTGTTCTTCTTTATGCGGAGAAGTTCAATTTAYAGTTTATTCAAATAGAAATTGCAAGGATAAAGTATTAAATTCTTCAACTTCACTGTTCAGTTAGTTTCAAATTAACTGTACTGTATTTCTGATTTCCCTGGAGCAGCGCTCCGATCCTCAACCTGTCTCTGCCTGAAATTGAACTGAAGTCCTCTAAGTCCATTAAATTCCTGTGCTATCCCCAGCTATAGCTGGGTGAATCACCACTCTCCCATCCTCACGCTGCCTCCCCAGTGGAGTGGTTTGTGGGGGTCAGCACTGGTGCTGAACCCCAGTTCATAAACTGGATTAAAAGCTGTGGAATGGGAGAAYAGGAGGCCGTGTTCTCCCATCGTTTCTACTGCTATAGCTTAATTGATTTACTCTTTTCATAACCACTGTTGGGAAATGCTTTGCATGAAATCCTTGGGCTTAGGTTACAGGCATAATAATATTTAATTATGAATTGTTTAGCTGATGGCAACTGGTAGTCCTTTAGCCTATTAACAATGTGACTGTATGTGTCCGTACATTCACGTGCAGTGGCGCTGGCTGTGACTCAGTTGTAGTGGTTGGGCAGTGCAAAGCAGAGAGGTGGTATCATATTAGTTTGGACCCATAAGGAAGGGCCACTGTGCCGATTGCCATCTGACTCCTTCACCTCAAGCCTGCCTGTCTTCTCAGAGAGCACCTCTAGTTTGGATGTCTTGTAATCTCTTTTAGCTTTCTTACTATGCTTACTGCAAAAAGAATAMAGTCTTTGAAAAGCGTGGAATTCTTTACTGTCTTTAGGCAGCTTCGAGGGCAGTGTCTCAGCTGAGCATCCAGACTCCTGCAGTGGTATGGGGGCAGGAAGGAGATTTTGTGGGAAGGCGATTCATCCTATTCAGAAGGCTGGATGCATAAACGGGGCTGGTTGAATTACGTGCTAAAGGGCCAAGTTCTCTCCATTGCCCACAAAGAGATAGAGACAACGGGTTGTGATGGAGACATCTGCCTCCAACCACTCCGAACTGAGGTGGGAGGAATCAACCAGAGTACGGCTGGGCCAGAGTGCACCGGCATCTTCACGCCAGCTGCAGACCGAGCAGCTTCAGGGAGAAGTGAAGCCACACAATCAGTACAGAATGCCTCTGCCTTACTGAATAGGAATGCTCRGTCTCAAAACACCAATGCCCAGTGCACAGGAAATACAAATGCTTCAGCAATGGATTCTTTTTATCTTGAAAAATGTCAATGTGCTAGAGTTGAGGAGCCAGCCGGTCATAAAGTTTGTCCTGGGACKGTGAGCTAACTCTTTGTTGTAGTGGTTCCTTCAGTTTATTTGATGCTAGCAAATCTTTGGGATGTCAGTAAAATTGTCTTTTACTCCAGGGAAAGAGAAACCTGATGCCAGAGCTTCTGTCACTGTAGCTGTTGGAAATTAGAAGGATTTACTGTATTACTTCGGCAGTAAAAAGTGACAAGTATTACACTGATTTTTTTGTGTACAGGTTTAAATTAGGAACAAAGTGATGCTGTACTGGTACAAAACAGCAGTATTTCAAGATAAAATTAAATGTATAATTTAATACATATGCATRTAATTATTTAATACATATAATTTGAGGCCAGAAAGGACTGATAGACTGCCTGAATATGATGAGCTGTTAAATTTCACCCAAATTCCTTTATTCGGAGCCCAGTGACACTTAGCCCTGGGGTATTCTGTTAACTCTCCTTTGCTAACACAGTTATCTGGGGTCTGCAGGGCATGGATTCATAGTAGCCAACACCACACAAAAGCATCTAGGAGAAATAGATTTTGAAAGCAGAGCAAGTATTTAAAGTATTTGTAATGTTGCATTTGTTTTGGTTTTCAGCAGATCAGTCTGTTCTGAATATTGACATGTTTGCAAATGTGGAACATGGTAGAAAAAAGCAAAATGGATCCGTTGAAATGGATTTTCAACGTTCAAATTTCAAATTTCTATCAACGTTGAAAACTGGCAAACAGTTCTAGACTTACTTTGCTTTTTGTTTTCTTGCTGCTCTGGGGCTCAGCATTGTGCTCCCTTCTGGCCCTGCGGCTTGGCTGGCACCTCCCTTCTGCGCTGCCAGGAGGTCTAGAGTTGCAGTAACCCCAAAGCTGGCCAAGCTCGCATGGACCTACCAGAGGATGTTGCTGCCTTTGTTGCAGCAGAAGTGGCCTCTCCTTTAGGCTGGGCTTAGAAGAATGCTTTAGGCTGGGCTTAGAAGAATGCTTTTGGTGAAATGCTGGAAGTGGCTTCTTCAGTAAGGGACCGCGGATTAGGTTTCATAAACAGCTGAGCTGAACAGTTGAGAACTCCTCCTCCCAGCAGGGTTTTTCTGCATTCCCTCGATAATGGCATAAAACAGACGTAACTGAAATCATGTGCACAGATTCTTGACTATTTCACCATTTGATGACAATGTTGCTTCCCTGCCTTAAAATATTTGGAGTCAAATTAGCATTTTAACTCACGAATATATAGAGAATATGAATAATCTCTCATTTAATTTCTCATTCCATAGACTTTAGAGGAGTTGTGTCAAAAATTTGCCCAGACTTGACCTCTCGAAGGTGCTGATTTATTTTCGTGTTGGATGAACTTAGGCCAGCATGAAAGGAGACCTGCTTACAAAGAGCACCAGTTTTGATGAGACTGACAGGAACTCCAGCCTTGTCTGAATTTTAGGGCTAGARCCTCCTAGCAGAATGAATCTGCCAATCCAGCAGCGTATGTGCTCTCACCCTGTGGGGAGGTGACCCTTTTGGTTATCTGTGTGCCAAACTAGTGTGGGTTTGATATGAGTGACATATGGTTAAGCAGAATTTTACTGTAAGATGTGTCTGGTTGCTGTCATGAAGGTCAATCTGCTCTAGGGCAAGGTGAGTACAGCTGTGGCTAGAGGACAAGAGTTGACATGGGAGTGATGTTTGTCCTGTAAAGTTCAGGAACTCATGTCTCCATCCACAGGTAGTGAATTTATGGAAAGTACCAAAGCCAGACTGATTATCTTAGATTTTCCTTGTATCTAAATTGCTTACTGACTGGGCTAAGGATGCAGTGTAACCTYATTAAATCCCCCAAGATGTGTCTTCGTCTTAGAAATAGCACCTTATTATGTAGCCATTTAATGAGTTGTGAGCTAACGTGCTTTAACAAATCTTTTATCGCTTATTACATTCCTCTCCCTTGACGAGCATTTCAAAAAGCTGACCATTAAAACAGGACTCTTTTCACAACTCTTTGATGATGACACTTAGAACTGAGCACTTCATCTCCTTGCATTTGGATTAGAATCGGAAAGGTGTAAATTGCAGATCTGGCTTTTATGTGCTTGCTTTATTGATCAGGCTGCTTCGTAGAAACCCAGCCGTTCGGGTAGCGTAGCGGTCTAGATTTCCCTTCAGCTTTCTTAATTGGGCCACTGGGGTGCAGTTAATTTTCAATTTATATCGAGAGTACGACAAGGTGATGTAATACCTTATCGTTGTACTTGAGTAACATGGGCACTAAAACACAGCGATGTACATTGTAATTATAAATACACAAGTTGCTTGTTGAAGTAGATAGAGAAGCATCTGGCTGTAGTCACTGTGTGTTTTGGGCCCAAATCTGTCTATAATCATTCCTGTGTCTTCAATGACTTTTATTAGGCCGCTAGCTATGGTAAAGCAAGTTAAGATTTGGCTCGGTGTAATTCCACATTCCAGACTAGTACATCCAACACGCTAATCAAATGTGGTCCTCTTTCTGTTTGCTGACAGGTCAAAGTCATGGTGCGCATCTCTTCCACACTCGCCAGAGACACATCRGAGTCCAGCTCTTTCTTAAAGGTTGATCCCCGTAAGAAGCAAATCACACTGTATGACCCGCTGACCTGTGGAGGTCAGAATGCCTTTCAGAAAAGGGGCAACCAGGTTCCACCCAAGATGTTTGCTTTTGATGCAGTTTTTCCCCAAGACTCATCACAGGTAGGTAAAGTATGATCRAAACAGTTATCTAAGCAATAGGGTGCAGCAGAGCCGAATTCATTCCTTCTGCAACAGCAGTATTCTCAGTGGAATTGAATTTGGGGTAAATTTGCTTTACCAGTATCATTTATAATAAAAATAATTTATTAAATCATATCTGAATAACATAGTTTTCTGCTTTCTTTAATATTTAGTGTAAATAATTGTTCTTAAAAGTACATCAACAGTAAATTGCACCACCGAAGTAAATGGAATCTGTTAGGTGAATCCTAGATATCAGTAGGTCACTGAGTCTTCTAAATTTGTTGTCTAGTCTTTATGACAATCTGATCACATCTGCAGTTCTTTAAAGCAATCCTCCATTCATTAAGAAGTCAACTATTAGATGGTTTTCTTGCATAGTTTCACAATGGGAGGACAGGGATTTTAGTCCACATGTTCCTATTTGCATATATATATTCTGATCTCATATTTTTATGAAATTCCTTCAGTGCTTTGATGAATACCCAAATATGATAAAGAGGACAATACAAGAATAAAGTAACCTTGCAAAATGTAGTTACAAAATACTACTCTAAGGCTGCTTCTATATTCATAAGCTAAAGGCAGCTGGGCGCCAGCCAAAACAGTCAAGTCATGCAGTCAACTCATTAGTTCAGTCCCAGTTTTGGCTGGGGTAGTTATGGCTCTGCCAGGCTCRTGTTTGGACACAGCTCAGGAGTAGGATGGACCAAGCACCATYACCCACAGGCTGTTTTGCTGGGCTGCCAGCAAAATTTGGGGAAGTAGGAGTTCGGGTTATAAACAAGAGCTGTGCCATGCTGCTTGACTCTTCAACAATCCTTTTCCTGACCCATTTAATTTACTGTTATAATAGTTGCTTAAAAACACCCCTGAACTCAGAGAAGTTTTGTGATTTATTATCAAATGCAAACTGCTTCCCATGAAAGCCTAAACTCTGTTAATTCTGATCTGATTCCACCAAGTACTGATAGACTGTTACTGCAGAACCACTCTATATAGCTCAGTATGACTGAATCTTAAATCTAAGAATACCCAAGGTGTTTTGTATAACATACTTCATAAAATAGTGCTACAGCCTTCAGGATGGATCCTGCTACTGCTGAAAGCTAAGAAAATTCAGAACAGTGTAGAGAAAAAATGTCACATAGGTAATACCTAAGGGGCTATTTTTTTCTCCTTACATTACTTACTCATGTGATAATGGAAATGRACTCAGTCCATAAGAGAACTTTTAAAAAATTCTCTATATTTGATTCTTCTAATAAAAAAGTGTGTGTGTGGGGGCAGGTTGACAGTTCTAATAAATTAACTACATCTTCCTTCAATGTGTGTTTTGTCTAACCCCTCAAAAGATTCTGAAGCTTCAGAAAACAAGACATAGAGAAACAGTCCTGCTTCATGTATCTTTACAACTAATATTACTATCAGCAGTATAGGGCACGTGAGTGAGACAATCAGGATTAGGCTTTTTGATCCTGCATTAATTCTGTCCGGAACACTAATGACATAATGACCATTCATACTGAGAATTCCCTGCTGATTATCTGTATTATTGTTAACAGCGTTTCTTGTTTAACTTCCTGTGACAGGCTGAAGTATGTGCTGGGACTGTGGCTGAGGTGATCCAGTCAGTGGTCAATGGGGCAGATGGCTGCGTGTTCTGCTTTGGCCATGCCAAACTTGGTTGGTATTGTTAAATTTCTCTATTTGGGGAGCAAAGTGAAGATTTGTAACCAGAAATTGCTAATGCTTTGGATTAGGCTGACATTTCATGAGTCGATGCATAGTACAATCAAATCAAATGTTTACATCAACTGCATTTCAGGTGCTCATAGAAAACCAATTAAAAGAGTCATCATCATCATCACATTATTCTTTTGAAATAACTGCATTCCTAAAGTAATCTTTTATTCTGTTCATCCTTATTTAGAAGTATTTTCACACAACTGGCTTTTTAATGAAGAGGACTGCACTCCAAGAATATGAAACAATCTGTGTCCTTTTCTCTGTCGAAGATGCCACAGCCATTAGCAGAATCTCTGCAGTTGTGTCCTTATTCCCACCAACAGCATTTGCCCATCTGTAGGGACACCCAGACATTGCCACTAACACCCACATGAATTTTATTTTTGGTGAACTTTTTTTTACTTAGATTCAATATATGAAATGAAAAAAAGATTAAAAAAAAAAAAAGCTGGAAGTACTTGCCTAAAATTATATATACCTTTATCAGTTTATAAATGTGGAGGATTAGTAAAACTTGCATAAGTACATTATATGTACTGACACCTACAGCAGCATAAAATAGTGCTGTGTCCATTTTTAATTAACCAATCTTTGCAGCAAAGATAAGCCAGAATTATGCCTGTGGAGTCCAAGAGTAGCAAAGTATGGGAAGGTTTTAACATAGATAAAACACTTCATGTTGCAACCCACGTTTTGTTGTTGTTGTTGTTGTTGTTGTTGTTGTTGTTGTTGTTTTCTTAGGTTAAGTTACATCTATATAATCTAGAGTCCATATTTATGTCAGTCCTAAGTCCAGGGTGATTCCAAGTAAAATAGTATCAAAAGTATACTGCACCTACAGTATTAAAAGTAGGGATTTTTAGAGGCTTGGGCATTCATGCTGCATTCAACTCATCCCACATTTCCTCCTACACCAGAGGCTGCAGGGTAGGGACCTGCAGTCCTCTGCCTGGGGAGCTGGCAGTGTCAGAGGACTTTCTACTTTGCACAGTGAAAGCATGTTGGAGTGGAGRAAATGGAGGTTTTGAATGGAGTTCACAGTGTCATCTGTGTCTTTTAAGTGTTGTCAGTTGTTCGTGTCATTTGTTCGTGTCATTTGTTTGTCTACTTGCCTTTCTTCCCTCTCTGCTGAGGCTGTGCAGGGTAGTCTCACAAGGCTAAAGGCCGCAAAGGTCTTGGAGTGATGTTGTTGTCTTTTCTCCCCTCCCCATTCCTGACAGGGAAGTCATACACCATGATCGGAAAGGATGATTCCATGCAGAACCTCGGCATAATCCCTTGTGCCATCTCCTGGCTCTTCAAGCTGATTAATGAGCGCAAAGAGAAGACAGGGGCCCGCTTCTCCGTCCGAATTTCTGCAGTAGAAGTGTGGGGGAAAGAAGAAAATCTAAGAGACCTGTTGTCAGAAGTGGCTACAGGCAGCCTCCAAGATGGTCAGTCCCCAGGTGTCTACCTTTGTGAGGACCCCATTTGCGGCATGCAGGTGAATTTGAGGTTATATTTTACACGTTGAAACGAGCAATGTGATTTTTTTTTTTGAGCTACTAAGATAGTTCAAATTCAAGARCTACCCAGAGCATAAAGTTTATAGACTTGAAAGTGTTTACTTTAAAACATACAAGAACTTTATGACCTGCAGCTGCAGAGCCATCTGCTCTCCTGGCCTAAATATTTGTACCTCTGGTATTACTGATGTTGAGCAGGGGTCTGTATTTGCAAGAAAATGTGAAAACATTCAGTGCAAACAAAAATTCACCTCCTTCCAAAGAAAAAAAGAAAAAAAAGTGTGATCTCTCTTTTGTAAAGCAACAAGCTAAAATATTTACAGTACTGCACAAATAGCTTGAGGCCATTTATATGGCTGTTTATCTCTTTGTAAACTACATTATTTATAGCACTTGCATTAGTAATGTTGTAGGAAGCATTAATCGTTACTTATTAATTGTTGCCAAGGAATAAATTCCTGAGCTGGGCAAGCCAAGAATAATTCCAACTCTCTTCAGGTTTGGAGGTTTAGCAAAAATGACTGGCTCATGTATTTCTCAGGTAACCATTAGGAAGTTTCAGCAGCCCTACATTTTTTTTATTATTATTTTTCTCTTGGTATGAGGGGAAGAAAGGCCTGTTCTTTCCTTTTGCAGTCTGTGATGGAATGAATCTAGGGTTTGTTTGAGCAGGTGAGGAGAAGGCAAACTAGCATGGTAGAGTGTGGATACATTCCTTCAGCCCTAAGGGCAATATCCGCTTTCATCCAGAAATTGTAGAGCTCTACCTATCCAAGGATGGGGAAAAGGATGGAGGAGGGAAGAGACTTGACCGTTTAAATCTGTGAGAATTTATAAAACACCTTTCACATCCCCCAAGATCATGAATCATGAGACTACTGGGAAGATATACGGGCCAGTCGTGATGGGAATTAGCATATGTTTCAAGGTTACATAACTGTAACAACCATCTCCTCTTTAAAGCTTAATTCTTCACTGAAATATTTCAGCATACTAGCAATAGTAATAATTAGTCCRTTGTTGTTGATGTTGTCACATACGTACAGATGGGCGGCCATATTAGGCCAGTACAGAAAAAAATACTTTCCATGAGACATCTCAGTCTCTCTGTAATGTAACAGACTGAATGAAAGTGGGAGCAAAAAGGCTTTTTTATTTGTGCACCTTTAGAAATATAAAGGTTCAAGATATAATGACRTTCTGGAGTCATGTGTCCTGCCAGTGAATTCTCTGAATTCCGAGATGAAAAGTTCTGTGCGAGGCAGGATATTACATTATAGCCATATAGATATGCAAAATCAGCAATGTGTACAGCAAATGAATAATCACCATATGCCATTCGGTCTGTCATTGGACCGTTCCAAGTATGCACATTTTCTTGTTGCTTACATTAGTGAAATCACTCTAAAGACTGGCCTGCCTTCTGCTTATTTTTTAACTCCTTATTGGCCCCTTCTCTTTTTAGAGAAAACTTAGCCTTTAGCTAACGTGGTTCACTGAAAAACCTCAGCAACATCCCTCCTCAAGCTGGCTAGTGAACACAAAGAGAGGTCAGGAGCGCTGCCTTCTTTAGGGAGAACTTAGTTTTTAGCTGCATTACATAGCTGAGAAGCAAGCCCACAGAATGGGAATTCCTCACTGAATTTGAGCCAGACAAAACAAGTCTGTGCTGGGGCTGGGGGCCGGCTCTGCGCACTGCCAAGCTAATGCCATCAGATTACCCCGTCACACATCCCTTCCACAGGCAGACTAATCTGAGGTGACACGAAGCACACATGCATGCCGAGCATTGCCGTGGGTTAATAATATCTGCCCTCATATGCTCTCTATCACTGGGGAGAGATAAGAGCAGGCTGGTGGCTGTGATTGAGGTCCAGCCACTGAGAGTTATGTAYGTTACCTGTCCTGCTCCTCTTAATGGATTGCCCTGTCTCTTGGGCAGGTGCATAAGGGAAGGGCCTTCTCTTCTGTGCTGCCTCCCACAGGCTCTGGGAGTGGAAAACAAGCTTCAGTCCTGTTATTTCACTGAGTAATCTGCAGACTGSATTGCTCCTTCCTAACACATCCTGAAGGGTAACACATACACCTGCCTGCCTGCCTGCACTAGCTATGGGTTTGGGGTTTATGTCTTCCCAGGTTGCATATTTCTTTGATAACCATAAGGACACAGTGGTTACCACAGCAGGCAGTGCAGCACAACCAACAAACAGAAATGGTGGCAAAAACAATGAACTGCAGTGAATGACTTAAAATTCTACTGAAGGAGCAGACTTAGACATCTCCATCCAGCCCCTAGGACAGTTTCCAGCTGCTAGATTTATGCATGACAACTACCACTAGAGGTGCTCCAGTGAGGAACCCTCAAAAACCTGGGTTCATCTGTAGGACTTCTGAAGGACTTGGCATAATTCTCCATGTCAGCGGAGATGAGTGGCAGCTCATATTTGATAGGGCATTTCCTCCTCTTCAGTGCCACCAGAAACCAGTGTATCAACGTTGCACTTTGATGGCAGTGGATTCTCCTGGGGCTCCTCAATGATTTTTTCCTTCCATTGACTTGCAGCTGCAGAACCAGAGCGAGCTGCGGGCGCCGACGGCGGAGAAGGCTGCCTTCTTCCTGGATGCAGCCATCGCCGCCCGCCGCAGCAGCCAGCGAGACTGCGACGAGGAGGATCACCGCAACTCCCACATGCTCTTCACCCTGCACATCTACCAGTACCGCATGGAGAAGAGCGGCAAGGGCGGAAGTAAGTGCCCATTCCCTCTGCTTCCCTCCGCTGCCTCCAATTGCACAGTGCTCTCTACGGGTGAAATCTAGCAGGGTTGGCCACTGGCAACAATGGCATGGGCCCAGTTACACTGGCAACAATGGCATAGGCCCAGCTACACCAGCAGCCTATCTGGCTGTCTGGAAAGATCCAACAAAGGCCACAAATGAGTGAAGATTATTAATATAGGCTGTCAATTTAGTTGCTTGTGCAGAGACAGTTGGTTGACAGTTGGTTCTCAGCATGATGTGGGCCTCTACGTGCAAACAAAAAACTGCTCTGCAGCTCTTCAGACTGGCTTTTAACATTACTGTGTTTGATAGCTCCGGTGCTGAGGTTACAGATTTAAGTGTTGTGGGAGTTCCCTGACACCCTTACAGTAGCTATTCTAGTGTAGTGTCCAKGCAGGGCAGAGTGTGCAGAAGCTGAGGCCTGTGCAGAAACAGGGCTTCTCTTGGAGCTGCATGATCATTTAGTTGGTGGCCCAGCTGCAGAGACACAGACTTCTCCTGCCCCCTCTCTTTGCCATACATGCCTTCGCTGACTTGCGTAAGTCTATGCATCAGGTTTCCTTTGGTACRTGAAGAGAATGACACTTCCACTACCTGCCACATCTACTCACATGTTCTTAAAATCTTTCGAAAGTTTCATTTGATTTACACTGATCATAAYAGTATGGTAATTTGTTGTTGTATTTGTATTGTTCCAAGTGTCCCAAACAAGATATTCCCTTTGAAAAACATTTTTGTTATTTTTTTTTCCACAGAAACAGCGTTTACTTAAAGAGCAATGGAGACCCCTGCTTTTTCAAATTTGTGGACTTAARCAGTTCTGCAAAAATAGTATCTATTTCAGCTCCTGACTCTGCATTAGTTATTTATAATTAGGACTAGACATAGACTGCAAGCCTGTCTGTAGTGGGTGGACATCRCTGCAGTGTTAATGATGTCTAATGTCTGATGCAGAGAATTTACATTGACTGGATTTATAATAAAAGAAAGAAAATCAGGAAGTTGCTGTAAAGTGCAGTTTGCATGTGTAATAAGCCCTGTGGAATTGGSAGCCAGAAAACTCAATTAACTAAAGGTTTATTAATTAACCACCCTGTGGTGGAAAGGAAGACTCTGAGTGCTCGGGCTGACTGGTTGTTAGGAATAAAGATGGACAATTCTGCGGGGATTATTGTTACAGTTACTCAAAACTCCAGACTATTCACCTATATGTGCACACAATCCTTTCTTACTGCTTTCAAATGGAACTAGTAAAAGGAGGGGAAAAAAATCAGTTTCCCTGCAGGCTTATAATGTGAGATGCTTTGTCCGCTGCCTGCAGTTATATTTTTGTCTCCTGGCCACACGACCTCCTGTCTTCGAGTTTCCRTATCGGAGTGGCCTCCTAAGCCAGGCAGGGTCAGATCTCCCTGATAACTGCGTGAGCGGGAATTCCAGCTGCTCAGGAAGGGCGCCTAGTGATTATCAGTGTCTCTTGCTGTAATGAAGGACTTCTCAGAAAACAACGTGAAGATAGGAGAGATACAGATTCCAGTAAAAGGATTAAAAAAAGAAAAAAAGAAAAAAGAAAAAAAAAAAAGAAAGAAACTCAACTTCTAGAGGGTCAGAGATTAAAGGGCTGGCTAACGTATGGTTTTGGTCAGAAACATGACTGTGAGAACAACACATTGGTATTGTACTTATCTCCTGGTAAGATTCATTACCAGGGATGTCATGAAGCACGCTTAGCACTGTTGAAATAAATGGAATTGTGGCAGGACTGGCATATTCATTTTTCAGCTGTCAGCTCCGCAAAGTCTCTGTGGCCATAGACAAAAACAAGTGTTAGGGTGTTCCAGTTTTCTTGCTCTCTGTAGGTGCCAGGCACACCAGCTGAGAGCTTGCCTAACAAATAACTTAATTTTCAGATCAAGAAACTTGCCTAACAAATAATTTTCAGATCAAGCAAGTGAATCTGTCATGCTAAAAAACATGGCTTATTTTGACTTGTAAATTAAATAGGAATGAAAGATCCACTCCTTTCTCTTGTTCTGGGTTTCTTCAGCCTGCGTAATAGGAATATGTGTGCAAACAATGTGACTACAATTTGAAAGACAGTGATTTCTATTGTTTTTCTTTTGTTTCTCCAATGTCCAGTAATGACAGCAACAGACATACTTATTATATATATAATTCAGTAAAGTCACTGGCAGTCGGCAGCAGCAACTAAGCACATTTCCCTGTCTTTCTAAGCAGAATCATTGGAGAATACTCACAAAAGGAACTTCTGGCAGCCTTAGCTTCCCTCTGTACTCAGAGCAGCGTGAGGGTCCTGCAAGGACAGGTCGGAGGATGCCTCTGCCCCGGGCTGTTCCCTGGGGAAGCCTGGCTTTCCACCCCAGCACAGCTCTGTAGCACATGTGGATGCTTCCCAGTGAGCACCAGTGATAGCAGGGTGCTTAAACTTCCACAGGCCTCTTTAATGGGTTGGAGTGTAATGTAGGGGCTATTACAGCATTTCAAATGTCTGGCTGCCAAGATTAACTTCTAATCAGTTTTTTTTTTCCGTTTCTCTTTCTTCTCTTTTSTCTCATTTGCAATTGAAACAGATTTGTAGTTTTGTCGAGTTTTGTCACCGGCTTTAACACATTTAACATAAAAGACATCTTTTATGCCTTTCTTTTCACATCTTTTAAGTTAAGCTAGCAGGTACATGCATCTTCAGTGTCTATGATTTCTGTGTTTATTTATTACCCAGACTTTCTGTCTACAAAGATGTCTGGGAAATGCTGTAATCACATATCACTGTGTTGCCAATATGTAGGAACTTTGCAAGCATCATCTTCACATAGTTCCATGCAGCTATTTCCTGTCGTGGATTTCCTTTTACATCCTGTGGCACCTCCCAACCCTAGGCTGCATGCCTACATACCATGGCTGGGTATCACAACTGCTGAATGCAGAAGCATGTCTGTGGCAAGAAGAAGTGCCCAAGTGATGAAAGCAAAGTGTCTGCAAACCTCCGATATTTCCAGTGTCCCTATCATGTTATGGCCATTGCCATCTTTGCTTGTGAAGTGGCCTCCTCCCACTCCCAGTGCCATTTTTTTACAAGATGCCTAGGTTAAAGAGTTGTCTCAAAATGACCATGAATTTATTTGCGTAGRGATAAACTCAGATGTGGAAGTATTTATAGCTTCTATTTAAGGAGCTCTTGATGTACAAGCTTAAAAATAAAAATGTCTCTTCCTAAATAATACTTAGAGGTACCTCRGACAAGTCTACTTAGTCCTCATTCCTGGGTTCATCATGGAACCATGGATTTTTCATGAGAGCAAGTGTTTGTTTAACAGACAAAAAAGAAAATGTTCTTTTCTTCTTTTTCAGTACCTTTTATATGAAAGCCTTCCTACTACCTTCCTGTCTCCATATCCAAATGTTAATCGTCATTAAGAAGAGAAGCAGTCTTTTTTTTTCCCCATACATAGAAAGTTATAACCCATTTCAGTCAACAAGCTCCCATTTAGCTGGCAGCTGAGATTATTTCCCATCTTCCAGACCTGAGTGCTCAGGCAGAGATACTGCCAAGGCTGCCTCTTCTGCCTTCCATATTTTGTCTCTTCCGCATGCCGTACTCACCCATGCAACTTACTGTTTAGCTGATTTATTCAATTCAGRTATTTCTGCACATATTGCAAGGTCGCAGTACATTGGTTCTTTCMAAATATTAATTCTCACTCCTTGAATAGCATTAATATGACATGGGCAACTGCATGTGATTAACCTGTGGGAAAGTAAAGACAATTCTTTTACTGTAACTTCAAATGAATTTTTTAGAAAGCTGTTCTGAAAATCATTTTTATAAAACTGCCACTCTCTCCCTATTTTTGTCTTTGTCAAAACCAGTGTACTGAAAATTTACTTTACTATACTGAAAATTTYAGTTTTGTTACCACTAATCCTTTAAGGGGGACCAGGCAACAATAAGGTAATGACATTCAGTCCTTAGTGTCTTTCACTAGAATAGATTCTTCTTCATTGCTGCGGCTCTCCTCAGTGTACAGCTTCCCTGTTTTTGTGGAATAAATTAAGAGTTTCCTGTGAAGATGGTAGAACTTCAAATATGAAGAGGTGAAAGTATCTGTAGAGGAGAGTCCTTGCTACTGAGGATGATGCTGATGCCAAAAAGGAATCAAACTTACGTAAGTCTCCTACTCTGGAGGTCTTCAAAACCCGCCTGGATGCCACCCTGTGCCACATGCTCTAGGTGTGCCTGCTTGAGCAGGAAGGTTGGACTAGATGATCTGTAGAGGTCCCTTCCAACCTTAAATATTCTGTGAATCTGTGAATCTGTGAAATTCCTAAGAGGTTTCAGGTAGAAAATGCAACTTCTCTGTTGTTAACAGACTACCTTTTAGAGAGAAACAGTGAATTGTGAAATGTAATTTTCTGCACTGATTTGCTTTTCAGGGTTGATTCATAGYGGCACTATTAAAATTGGTGATGCTGATACCGGAGTCTCCTCTCTTCTTTCTAATTCTATGCCTCAGCATCCACCTGTAGTTCAGTTTAAGTCCACAAYGTTTGCTTCTTTGTGTTGTTCCCTGGCTCAAATTGTCAACCGTTTTGACTTTTAGTCTTTAAAGACAATATACAGTGATAACAACCKTGCAATTGCAAACAGTGTATTCACAGATTCACACAGATTCACAGAATATTTAAGGTTGGAAGGGACCTCTACAGATCATCTAGTCCAACCTTCCTGCTCAAGCAGGCACACCTA